>NC_137235.1:8941882-8961603 GCF_949987685.1 Ammodytes marinus | reverse complement strand
TAGAGACAGAGAGCATCTAACTCAGCACATTTAGCCTACTCTGAAACGATAAGGGGTTATTCTATATGTTTCGTATTCACAGTAATCTCAATAGTTTCCAGGTTCACTACCAAGCCCAAGGTCTGAAGTTGTAAATCTTTAGAAAAAGAGTAATAGACTTTTATTTTTTGCATACAAAGCTAAAAAGGCGCTTGTCAGCAAATAGGAACACAACAGGAGAGCTGCAGAGCCAATTCCCATAATTGTGACAATTCTGACTAAGGCTCATTTTAACTGTGCACTCGCCGCCTCTATTGTAGAGATTCAGAAAACACGACTCAGGCCAAACAATACAGCCTATACAAGGACAAACAGCAAGGCAGTGTTTGCAAAGTAAAATTTGACATACATCCATACCTAAGTACACACAGAAAGGAGCCCCTGGGATCTTCTTTTAGTTCTGTTTTGGTCTCCACCAACTCCTGAGACAAATATCTGACTCTTTAGCTGCTAAATGCTCCACTGTGTTCAGCAGTTAGAATCTAATTGTGTCCGTCTAGCGCAGGTCGCGCATAAAAACGAACAGTAAAATGGCAGCACGCAAAAACACAGACAATAAGCTATGTTTTAAGAAAAAAATTTAAGAAAAAAAGAATGGCAAAGTAATTTTGTGATTGACCAATCAAAACACAACTTTTATCAGCGCTGTGTGATATTTAAGTATATAAAACCAAATAAAAAAAAATACAAATATTTTACTTTTATACACATTTTCATACACTAGTGAGTATTAACAGCAACAGGATGTGTATGTGGGATTGACTCTAAACAAACTACAGAGGCCCATTTCATCCAGTGCAACGCTGTGACTCAGTGATGTGTTTTTAATGGTTTTTGGACCATAATGAAGCTTTATGGCAGGAAAACGCTATATCAGGACATACACAGACTATACATGTTCCAAACATTGCTGGTCTTTTGTTGGACTCTGTTGACAAAGAAAGAGACACATGCAGACTAACACCAGCCTTATCCTTTAAGGCCAGAATGCCGTCTGCTAGCCTGTGCAGCTGGGCCATACTAGCTTTATCATACAGCGACTCCAGATAAGACAAGACAGTCTGACCCCGAAAGCTGTGCGCTGACATCTCACACACACTTACAGTATGTTAAGTGAGAGGGAGACGGAAGTGGCTTCTGTCTGACTCCAGATTGTCCCTGATAAATTGTGCGACGAGGCAAAAGGTCAAACTTACAGCTCCCAACAGAGAGTGTTGCTTGCCTTGTCACATCCAATAACATGCATATAAACTGGCCGCTACACCCGATACAAACTGCACTGACAACAAAAAGCATCTGGAGGGGCCGTTGCCGGGAGACGTTCGCTCATGTCGACAATACGGTCGCTGATCATCGGTGACGTTCTGCAGAAGCATTAAGTAGGTTTCATTAACTGTCTGCCAGGCCTTTCACTACATATTTGTAGACACTTCTAGAGTTACTTGTAATGCTAAGTGCTTCTGCAGCTGCTCTGTTGTTCATAAATTGTTCTTTAAACTACAATAAGTGGCTGCTTTAAAGCCGTCTCAGTTGATTTGGTTCGGTTCCGGCAGCAGAGAAAGGAATGATCCTAGACATCGGGGGGGAAAGCTAAGGATAGTTCAACTTGACATACCAGACAAACAGCTTCCATCTAGGCATCCAATGTTACTCTTTGTATATGTGGAAGATTTTAAAAAGGAATAATTCGGTATTTTAATCATTCCTATAAACCTGCATTACTTGACTTGTAGCTACTTTGGGGGAGCTGTTAACAGACAAAAGATCCACGTCATCATTCATTTGGAGTTGATTTTCTGACCACCTGTTCATCACGACAAAGAAGCTGCTACTTTAACATAGTCACTCATAGCCCTTGATGCATTGTTAATATACATTATAATGTTGATAGGAGCAGCTAGGCAAAGGTTTAAATATTTGTAATTATTGGCCTAACTTACAAATTGGCACTACGACAGAGACAAGCTCTCATCCACCCAACAGACATGATATAAATGTGTCCTTTTTGATATTAAATTGCCTTGTTTTGTCCTGTAAAAGCTAGAATTAAAATCCTCTTTGCAAAAGGAAGTTACAAAACCAGTGTCAGCTCTTGATCTCTTTTGGTTTTTCAAGTCATCAAGACTCAATGAATTCACTGCACGTCCCTCTGATCTTTGGCTAAGTGAAAGGTGCCATTTAATCAAGCCTGCTTCAGAGATACTTTTGTGGCACTTTCAATATAAAAAGGAGACTGCCTTTTCCACCCCATCTATTCAATACAGCAACAACAACAAAAAAGTGAGCAGTGTAGCGTGGCAGATGAAACTACACAAGATTCCACTTCACTGACTCCATTTCCAGACAAAAGAAAAATAATTACATCTTTGGAAAGTCTCCAAACAGAAGGGGGGAAAAATGTGAGAGCTAAGCTGAAAAACAATAAACACTTTGACGGGCGTTCCACTCTGCGCCACTCTCCTTCACTGCGACTCCTTTCTTTAGCTGACAGGTAGAAACCATTACTGATATTATCCGCTTTCTTCCTCTGAAGGTTTGGAGCCGTTTATTATTAGCGTTTGTTGTGACTCCCGGCCGTGATAAATCAGTTACTATGCAGATATCTGCTCCTCTGGACTGATGACGTCACTGCAGTGATGTGGAAATATTTATGGGACTGAAGGGAACAACATTTACAGCTCAGGGCCACTGGAGTTACAAAACTACTGAGCAGTCACACAGAGTTAAGTTTTTCATTAACGGTTATTTGGAAATGATGGAAAGGCATGATGAGTAACTTAAGCCTGTTATTTGATGTGTTCTTTAAAGAAGAAAAGGGCAGACCCTCTCCTTTTCCCATCGCATTGACTCAGTATAAAGCAACAAAACATGTGTAGCTCAGTTGGTAGGGCGTCCCCCCCATGGGCCTCGGCCAGCAGCGGACCCGGGTTCGATTCCAGCCCGCGGTCGTTCTCTGTATGTCACTCCCCTCTCTGCCCCATTTCAACTCTGTCTCTACACTATCAATAAAGCATAAAAATGCCAAAAAAAAATCTTTAAAAAAAAACAACAAAAAAACGTGTAGCGATGTTTGGTGTATCATTGGATCCTCTTTGGCTACTGAGACTTATTTAATGTGAAGCATCATATCAGCCAGTGAGTAATCTCTGACTGATCATGACTCCTGGGCAATGAATGAAGAGGAGTCCTGGGAGGATTTAGCAGAAGTGATTGATATTTTAGTATTTTTTTAAGATAGAGTCCATACAACTTAGTATGGCTAAGTACGGCTGCATTAGTTGTGTGGGACATTCTTTTTTTAGGCTGGTTTGATACTGCTATGATATTTCTTGTTAGAATTGAATGTCAATACACAATCACTATCATTCTGGGGTATGAGACTAATTTTCGAGGGAAACATTACTTTAAACTGTCATTAGGCACAGTCATCCTTCCATCCACTTCATCATCCTTTACAAGCAGCTGTTCTTACAAGCGGCAGCTGTGCTTTCAAACATTGATTAAACTCACAGGACTTCACAATCTCCTGGAGAGCCCCGAAACAACCCACAGTTTGGTTTACAACCATATTCAAGTCTTACGTTTGGTTCCAAGTTCCTCAAAATAATTGATTGATGATGATAGAATTAATAATACTAAGCATTACATGTGGAGAAAATATGTTTTGTAAACTAACTGCACACATGTAAACAAATCCCCAAACCTTGAAACTGCACAGCGCACCTTTAAAAGGCTAACTGTGTGTCATGGGGGCCAATCTACTCACCAGTTGGAACTCGGAGCGCCGTGCGTAGGCCTTCTGTATGCCAGCGTCGGCCCACAGTGCGCTCAGTGCCATCACATAGAGCTGGAACTCACTTGGCTCCACCCCCGAGCCTCCGACACGCCCCTCCCACGACATCACCAGCATGCCCTGCTTCTCGTTCTCACAGCTCTGCCAGCTGATGCCCAGCTTGTCCCGGGCGTCCACCAGCACACGCATGCCCTGCAGAAGACACACACACAAACACACACACACACAGTTATGTTTATGAGCGAATATGATGCCTGGATGTGGTGCGGCCGCCTGACAGCTGCATTCTGAAGTGTCAGCAACTTTGTGCAAATGTTTCCTGACCGCACGGAGGGGGGGAAAAAACTCATACTGCATGTGCTGCTTCCTGGGAAAAATGTCAACACAGAGTCTAGTGTTACTGGTAAACACACACTCACTCACTCACTCACTCACTCACTCACTCACTCACTCACTCACTCACTCACTCACTCACTCACTCACTCACTCACTCACTCACTCACTCACTCACTCACTCACTCACTCACTCACTCACTCACTCACTCAAACTTGTGCATGTGTGGCTGCTGCTGGTGGTTTTTCTGAAGAGAATCATGTGGACTGAACTGCGTGGGAGGTCTCCTCCTAAGTGATCAAACTAACCAACACACACAGACACAGATATTCAATGTGTTTTTATGCCTGCATCTTCTTTTTGTTTCTCTTCTTTTTATCTAATCCCTTCATTCGTTCCAGCTCAGGATCTACTGATCTGTTTGGCAGCCTATTTTGGTTAAAGTACGACATTACGTACAGTTTTTGCTTGTGAATCAAAACTTCTACCATCACTATGTTGTTGCCTTCTGAACCATTACCTCTTTTTTCTTTCCTTTTATTTTTATGGCGTCATCATTTCAGTTTATTTCACAGCATCTTAAAGTTCAAACATTTGCTGTATTATTAAAGCCTTGTTTGCTTGGTTGCTTCACTTATCGATTAAAACAACAGAGGACTAAGCAGCAAACAATATCAATCAACTACAAGGTGTTTCAGAGGTCACAGTAGGTTAAGAGGTGTGTGAGTGTGTGTGTGTGTGTGTGTGTGTGTGTGTGTGTGTGTGTGTGTGTGTGTGTCAATGACTCATATAACTCTTGTGCAATAGTCAAGTCTGGCAAAGTTTTATTTGCTCAGCTTAATATTGCCTTCAATGGGCTTTATAGGCTCACAACATAAACCTCTACAAAGACGAGAAAAATCCTCTAAAAAACTTCAAGAGAAATTTCAGACAGGGAAATTAGAATAGAGATTCCCAGTACTATGATTGATGCAGCAGGAGGAGTGTGGAGACGTGACAGTTTAGTGGAATATCTCACCACTGAAGAGTGCGTATTTGTGGTGGTGTGTGTGTGTGTGTGTGTGTGTGTGTGTGTGTGTTGTGTAGTCTGACTAGGAAGCGACTCTGACTAACTTCTGTGGTGTGTTTTTAAGTCTGATCCCTCATTTAAAACGTTTTGGCAGTAGGAATGAGTAACGCTAACAAACAAAAAACAAGCTAGAGTTTAACACAAAGAGACACACACGTACACACGTGACACATGCACAGATCGAACACTGGCATGTCGGCAGCAGAAATATCACCAACAGAGAGTCAGTGTGAGTCACATCCCCTCATGATTATTACCAATGTAATCATCTACAGTTTGTGTCTGTGAGCCAAACTGCTCCTTCAAATCGATGATCTAATATGTGTATCTGTTGCATAATCCTCCAGTCTTGTCTGTCTCTCTTCCTGTCTGCCTGCATGTTTGTATGTCTGCTTTCCTGTAGGGCAAAAAAACATGTGTTTGTCCACATTGTCTTGTGTCCGATTTTCACATCTGACACCAATGGTCTGTACCGTTTCAATTGGCCCTCAAAATGCAGTCTTCTTTTGCCCCCATTTGTAGGACATTACCGGTATCCTGCCCATATTCTTATGTGAGCAGGTCTTTTTGCAATGCAGGTTATCCTAGTCAATTCATTTGTTTAGAAGAATATCACATGCCCACTTTGTGTGTAGTGAAACTGTGCCGTTGCTTTCCAGCCTTCCACAGATAAATGGACGTTATGCAGATGCCTCGACCTTTATTCTGGTAGGCTATTATCTAGTTGACCTTCATGTGTTGAAGGGACATTTCACGACAACTATTGTAACTTTAAAAATAATTGACCTAAATCATACCCATGGTATTTGAACTGCTTTTTAGGACTTACAGTTGATAAGCTTTGCAAGCAACACACAAATACTAGTATTTATGTGTCTGTGAAGCTGGAGGTATAGCATGACATCCAGGTCCCCTGAAGGATGCACCTACATGGACTTCATCCCTTCAAAGATGTAGCCTCCGTTTGGAAAGGTCCGGTTATACTATGAAGGAAGTGGTTTCTACAAAATTATATCCAACCTCGACGGAAATCAAGTGTTAATACCTGATCTGAACAGCCACACTCAAAGATTGAGTTGAAAAAGTGGCAGTGAACGTCTGATCGTCGCTTTCAGAAAGTTACAGAAATCCGACTTCATAAAGGTGCAGAGTGTTTACGAAAATATCCCACCAACTGAAAACCGCTTCTGATGGGGCATGCTGGCACCTTCAAGCCCAATCTACTCGAAGGGGGGAAGCAGACTTGGACAAAAGATGGGCTCTAGGTAATTGTCTTCTGTGTCACTGGCCCCTCAGTGGTATCTGACCACATAGAGCTAGAAGAACATTAAAAACCCAATGTCTGAAGTAAAGACTTTTCCCCTCACAGTCATAAGGTCGGTGGCATTATTAGCAGTCGCCTACGGTGGCAGCTGGCTGGGAGTGAAGACGAGCTCCTTTTTCATTTATCTCTATTTTGTAATTATGAAGCAGCTCCCTTCCTGCAGCATGAACTGCACTGCCCTCCTCCTCTAACAACGATGCCTGTCTTTACTTCACTGAAAACATGTGGAGACAGAAAACCTCCCCCACTAATACAGTTGACATCAAAATCTACTGCAAAATACATCAAACAGGCAGCTAGCCAGTGAAACTGATAATTAACTTTTTTTCTGTAAAATGTTATCAGTAAAAACAGGATTGAAACCCAGAGAACTTTATTTGAAGCTGTAGTTGCGATCCCCAGAGTTTTGGGTTTTCAATAGCTTAAATGAGGAGCCAGCGAAGACAGTGACAGTGTGGAATAAGAAGATTTTTCCAACCTTAAAGCAGAAATGAAAGGAGACAGAATGATGAGGGGCTTCAAAAAATCTGCAGAGCCCACTCTTTGTAGAGAAAGACAAACAACAATCCCATCAAACTGTGAACTTGGGTCACCATCCCCTTTGACTGTTCTCAGGAATCGCTTGGTTTACCAGAAATGATAGACTAACAAGGCCAATTAGAGATATGGAGAAACTCAAAACCATCATGTGCCCAATTGAGAAATTAAATTGGATAAAAACCAAGGATTCTTAACTGTCATTATTAATGGCCTGTTTCTAGCCAAGAGGTACAGCTTGTACATTTGAGGATACTCAGTTTTTCAGCAAACCTATGTATAATAATTGAGAGAGCTACACGCTTGTTGTCAAAATCTTTTTGAAAAAAATCTTTGAATATCTACTCACAATACGCTACTTATCCGTACTCTGTGTGCACTGAAAATAAATCTGGTGTTAATACAGAGGCTATGTAACCAGGGCATGTAAACAAACGGTATGTAAGAAAAGGGGGTCCACTTTAGCTGCCAACATGCCCATTTACAAAACCTAGGGATGTATTTACAACAGCCTTTTTCAGCGCACACACAGGTAGCGGACAGTGAGGAGATATTCAGTGATTTTGACAAAAAGTGATTTTGACAACAAGCGTTCTCCAGAATCGCTGACTCCACCTTTAAGACCAGCAGTTTTTTAGTTTCACGTTCTTTTGACATGGATGATGCTAAAGATTTGTCCGTTGTTTGAGGTGTAATAAGAGAGGAACTACACCTGAACTCTCCACCTCTGTGATATTCATATCATTGAGCCTAATTGTGCTGCACACCTGTTAGTTTTCTTTCAGCTTTATCCCTCCTTTGTTCTCTTTCTCTAACATTTGGTTCCCATGAACGATGGGGGTTTCTGATTCAACGGTAAAGTTCCAAACCACAGACGCTACAGTTCAGGTAACATCTGATCTCACTTAATGCACCTACGGCTATTTGCTCTACTAATGGAGTCATGTTGAGTTTGGTGCTTTTTCTCTAATGTTATTATATAATATATTGTATGTGTGCAGTGGGGGTATGTTGTTTACTACTACCGATTCCTGTATCTTCTCCTATAGACCTCAGTGGCCAATGAATAGTTTCTGACTGTTGAATAACGACAGAGGTGGGAGCCAGGGATTACAGGCTTGTAGTGTCATGTTAATATTTAATGAGCGGGTTCAAATGCTCATAGCCTACTACTTTAGATCTGTGAATATGGATATGGATATGGGGCAGGAACAAATCCTGCATTTCCTCCAATCGTTGCCCCTCCTACAACCTCCTACACATCATTCATTGTCTGTTTTTAAGGGGGTTAAGTGGTGGTGAGGAAGGGGGGGGGGGGGCTGCTGTTCATGATGGCCCAAGACAGCACCGCCACTGTATGCTGGTATTCAGGGGAGGGTATTGTATACTGCCTGGTCTGTGCAGAAGTGCAGGCTCTTATCATCCTTGTCTGGGCTGTGTGGCACTCAGGGCGGATGTGCTCATCCCTCAGGAATAGTCTGGTATTGTTAGCTGGTGAAGGAGGGCCAGCCATGACAGCAAACAAAAGGAAAGCGCGCGCGCACACACACACACACACACACACACACACACAAGACAACCCCACATATGCACACACACACTTCAGGATAAAAATATGCACTATGTCAACACTATGTCTGTGTGTTTAAATAAGTGTCTGTGTGTGTGTGTGTGTGTGTGTGTGTGTGTGTGTGTGTGTGTGTGTGTGTGTGTGTGTGTGTGTGTGTGTGTGTGTGTGTGTGTGTGTGTGTAAGTGAACGTAAACTGTGGGAGGAAAACGTCAATACAAGGGCTGTAAACAATGATTATTTTTACTACTTATTAATCTGGTGGTTATGGTCTCCATTAAATCAACAATCATTTGGTCTTTAAGATGTCAGAAATGGTAAAAAAAAGACATGTCTGTCACAATGTCCCAGAGCCTAAATTGACACCTGCTTGTTTGTTTGACAGTATTTTTTGTTTCACATCATTGAAGAGAAATTAAAACAACAAATCCTCACATTCACAACTGATTTACTAATTATATCAGCTCAAAGTAATAAATACATTTCCAAAGACTGGTTAATTAACTCTTCTTTCAGATCTGATCAAAAGTAATGATTTCAGTTTTTCTCACACATTCTTGAGTTAAAATGTATATTAACATGGTTAGACAGCTTTTATGGCCTATGTTCATGAAGGAATGTAAACTATAGGACAAAAACACGAGTTGTCAACACTGATTATTAATCTGGGTGTCTAAACTTTGGACTCATGGCTGTAAAGTTTCCCTGAAGGCCTCTCAGGCTTTACTTATTCCCCATACAACCCTGTTCTTCTCTTACCTTAAGAATATTCTCATATATGGTGTCCCGGAAATCCAGAAGTGCTTTTTTGTCAAACTCTTGACCGTTAATGATGCGCATTTGTTTGAGGAATGTGGACTTTCCGCTCTCTCCGGCCCCGAGCAGCAGGATCTTCACCAGCCGTCTGACGGCTCTCCTCTCCCGGGCGAGCATCGCGTCAATCTCCCGGCTCCTTCGCTTCGCCTCTCGCTCCTGCGCCGCGTCCCGTTCCTTGCTCCCCTCCTTGCTGCTGCCCGGGTCCCGGCTGGCCTCGGCCGGGAGCAGGCAGCGGCTCAGGGTGCGGACCACTCCCGACATGGCGAGTCGTGGGAAAGTTCACCGAAACTTCAGAGGGAAAATGTTCATTCTAGGATGTGACCTCTGGGGAGGAAATGACCCAGTCCGGTTACATCCAGTTGGTAAGTAATACGTTTAAAACTAATTATTAGATGAATTCTACATTTAGATTGATTGGGTGAAGCAGTTATCTAGTCTCCAACCGGCAGACAACCCGTGTCCATCTTGGTTACACCGCGCCATCAACAAAAAAATTAATACGGATTACAAGGAAACGACACCAGTTCAAAAAGTTTAAATGTTTTAGTCCGTCCTGGCAAGAAAAAATATCTCGATTTGATCAGCAGTCGGTCCGTTTATCCAAATCAAAACTATAGTTCGAGCAGAGAACCTCACGCTGGGACAGCCCATCCAAACTCTCCGCACACACACACATACAGACAGCGGGTTTGTGAACTTGGGCAGCGGAGTGGGAGCAGGAGCACTTCCTCCGGGCGGACCGATGAGGAGGGCGCCGTTGCTCTGCCTGGGAGCACCGTCAGGGGGCGCCCGCAACACGACAGAGGCAGCAGTCTACAGCATCTGAACCTGGGTTAAAAGCATTCCATACAGTCTTTAGGGTTAAAGAGTGCCAAACTGTGCAGATGAACACACCACCACACATTCTAGTAGGGCAGAAGTGATCAATGAGAGGGATTATTTTTGTGCGACTCTATAATTTTTTTTTTCATTAAAATGTTGCATAGTGTGCCTTTGACAGTAACGGTCAAAGGTCAATGCTATGGTCTAGATTTAATGTCAGCACAATATATGGGAAGTTTACCCCAACATTCAAATGTCAAATCTTAAGAAGTCCAAGGCCTACTTGTATTATCTGATGTTTCTTTACAGGTCATTACTGCACAAACAAGCAACATTCAAACATTACATTTAATCATTTTGCCGTAACAACAATGAAAACGTCATTCCATGTTGAAATATCAAAATTAGTCAAAAGGAACATCTCCGATCATCAGCCCAACTATTAATACAGATTAGAAGGTCAGCAAAAAGGCATTTGAACCCAAAATATTTTGCAACTATTTGCTCTACTCTGCCAGGTTATTTAAAACAAACTGACAAAGTGAAACGTCTATGAGCTAATGTGCCTCAAGTTCAATGCATGCAGTGTACTACAACAAAGAGTAAAACAAAAGTAATCAAGAGGAGCTATACTGTATTACAGGCCAGCAGATCAGACTGGGGTTGTAGTTTAGATGTGAAGACAAAAGAAATGTATGCTATTACTCTCAGGGAAACTCAACAGGCTTAAAAACTAAGTCTGCATTTCACAATGTATCCACACATTCTCTCCTCTGTTAAGCAGCCACTCAAGCCATATACAATGCCTGTATACAAACCAGTCCCTGTCTCCGAGAAACTGTTATCCAAGGCATGAGGAGGAGACCCCTCTCTCTACTCTACAGCCTTCCTGCCAGAGAAGCTAATCAGCCAAAGGATCCAGGGCTGATTCAGGGCCAGTTTCTCCACAACAATAATCTGCCACACTCACGCCAGTTTGGTCTGGTCAAACCTCGAGTACTCCAGCCGTCTCTTCTCTGCCCACTGTTACCAAGATGGTGGAGTGTGCACACAGCAGAAGCCTTCTGTCCTGATTGGATTGATATGGCCTAATTGCTAAACATTACTTAGACACCAGCCCACAAAACACAAAATCTACTACAACATATCTTCTCAATTGATTGATTTTCTTAATAATTACTTAATTATTTGGCAGAGATGTGATGGAATGAATAAAACCCAGAGATATGCTCACAGTTGTTGCCAAAGAGCCGAGAAAACAACTCATCAAAGTCGGAGAGAACACAAACCCTGAATATCAATTATCCTCTCCCAATTTGACTTGCTAAATTTATCGCAACTGTTTTCTTTTCGTGATTAGAGATTCTACTATTACACCCACTTCAGTAACCAAACGTCTTAAGTTGCCCACTAAGGATAGGCTACATTAATAGAGTTTTGATATCTGATGAAACCTGTCATAATTAAAGATGACAGAATAATTAGAGCGTACAAAAGCTGTTTCTGATATCAGAAATACAAATGTAGTGTGTAAAACATTTTCATCTTCAGAAACAGAGACTCACACACTTTTGTTGAACAAAAATTTGTTTTTCATCCTTCATAACCCTACAGTAATTTGACATCATTTTTTAGTCTAAACTCCCCAATTTTGTGCAGCTCTGCACAACAGATGTATGCTTTTACAAGAACACAGATATTTTATTGTTCTCCCTATAACTTTTCATAGGCAAATCACAGGTGTTAATAGCATTAACGATGGCTGTGTTCTTTTTCAATTGTGCCAGTAAGTCATGACAGTGTGACAGTGGGCTACCGTGCACTGTACCAGGACCCTTTAAGCAGTTAAATGGAATTCAGCCATAATTGATTGAAAATTTCAGCTCTTTGCTCTTTCCATTGTGAGATGTCAAAATGTCCTCTGTGAAAAGGGGCCTATTTCTTTATGTGTGTGCAAAGCAAAATCTTTTGGACACACCCATCTCTGAGAAAGTAAGAATCATTTTTCGAGTCCTTTCAGTCTTAAAATGAAATGAAATGGTTTGGGTTGTAAATCAGCTTATACTTGGCCAAGGCAGAGTGCTTTCTAACAGCACAGGCAAGAAAATATTTTTTGAATGGAACAGAAGTACAAAGGCTTGCAAAAAGAGAAGCTGAAAAAATAAAAATGTATTGAATGTATGATTTTCTTGGAATACTTATAAAGCATTATAATCCTCTAACTTAAAACACCAAATGACTGAAATGAATGTATTTTCTCGTTTTTAACTGGGACCAAATGAAACCTGGCTCTACACAGAATAGGGAAATTGTGTCATCAAAAGGCAAGGTGGCACTTACACAAATTGAAAGGCCCTTTCAGATGAAACTGAATTGTGGTGTCGATTTTGATCTGTTCTGTTGCAGTTCTAAATTTCTCTGGACAGAGGGCACTGTTGAACCAGATTTAAAAAGGTTAACATAAATGGGATCTGCCTCCCCTAAAACATATCCTTTTTTAACCCTTTATTTGAAACAAAAATACATGTTCAGCAAGCAAAAGTATCAGCAATGAACCTGTTTTGTCAGAACATGATGTAGCCTACTTAGTTGACTCAATAATAGAGACATACACACATAACAACAATGTATTCTCCTGTAATGACTCATTTAAAAATCCGGCCGCAGCTGCAGCCTGTTCCAGTGCAGTGTTAGTCTGCACATAACATTTGTGTGTGTGACGAAGGGAGCGATAGAGGGATAAGGGCAAGATTAAAATTCATCTCGATAGCAACACACTCTTATCGTGTAATTAGCCTAAAAGCCTTTTCATCAGGCTTGGAACAACACTTACACACATACACACAAAGGCACACATACACACAAAGGCACACACACACACACACACACACACACACACACACACACACACACACACACACACACACACACACACTTATGGACACCACCAGAGTCTGCTTATACACACACCAATATTTTTGCATTCACCTCTTAACATTACTGGAAGAAGCGTCTGTGTAATGGCATCATTGCCTTGGTGTGTGTATGTGTATGAGTCATTTATATGCTAATGAATCTGGAAGGACATGTTGAGCGGTGTGTGTGTGTGTGTGTGTGTGTGTGTGTGTGTGTGTGTGTGTGTGTGTCTGTGTGTGTGTGTCTGTGTCTGTGTGTGTGTGTGTCTGTGTGAGAGAGCGAGAGAGAGAGAGAGAGAGAGAGAGATAGAACAGATGGTGGAGGAGATTGAAGATGTACAGTATGTTACAATAAAGTTACATTTCTGCTAAAAAGTCATAACAACATGGCTGCATCTCCACTCTGAACTATGTTTTCCTCCGAAACTCCATCCTCTTCCCTGTTATTCCCACTTTACTGCGAGGAAATATTCTTATGCAGGCACACTGTCTGAATGCCTGTTTGACTTGAGGTACTTTGGCACCAAACACACCTTTGGTACCTGACTGAAATGCCAAATGCAGGAGTTAGCGATGATTGACAGGCCCACACTCCAGTCAGCGCAACATGCTCCTCTTCTTCCCTCTCTAATGGAAAGAGCTACTCTCTCTGTCTGCTTCATGTCAGGGGGATGAGACCCAGCAGGCTGAGTTACAGTCAGTACAGAGGATTTAGGTTTGTCTCTGTTTGATTTCAAGAAAGCGGGTTTAGTAAAAACTCAGAGTTAGTTGACTCAGATTGGAAGGAAACTCAGGTTTTCTTCATACCATGATATTCAGCAATCACATGGGGACATAAGGTACTGATGAAAACTGTGTGGGAAATGGGGGCGGTCGTGGAGTATTGGTTGGAGCCTCCCCCCAAATCAATTATTAACAAGTTACTGTGTACAGGTGCTTAAGTAGAATTTTAGTAGAACAGTGGGTAATAATAATAAAACGAATGATGGCGGCATATCACACAGGTACGGTTTACTGGAATAGTGTTCGTCTGCTTCGATAACAGGCCTATTTTAAAGATTTTAAAATATAATTTTAATGGGGGGGAAAAAGTTATATAACATTGTATCATGATATAATCTGAATTTATATTGCAATGGAAATAATTGAATAAATCGAAAAAGCTACCCCCAATGGAGCTCAGTCCTTGTCGCAGCGGACCCAGGTTCCTGTGCTCCTTTTCATCACTTTGTCTCCAAAACTGTCTAATAAAAGCAAAAAATGCCCAAAAACTAATTCAGAATCTTCAGCGTGTAATGGAAAGTGGATGTTTGATTTAGAGTTGAAAAGACTACTCAATTAATTCTTCACTTATTGACGAAACATTTATAATTTTTGACAGTCTTCCCAAATATTTACCAAGCTAAAATACCAAACATTGATTAGTTCCAGCTTCTCAAATGTGTGCATTTCCTGCATTTCTCTGTTGAATTGCACTGTAAACTTAACATCTTAGAATGTCAATTCGAAGAAGACATTTTTTGGCATTTGACATTTTAATGATTAAGTTATTCATTTATGAATCTGCAAAGTGGTCGACTAATTTTTTATGAAAATAAATATAACTTGCAGATGCAGTTTGACTCCAGTATGTTTTTTGATATTATAAGAAAATAATCCCAACAAACTTCCTCTTGAATAGTTGTTCCAGATGTGGCTCATTTGATTTGCTTACAGTCAAGCCGGGCCTGGCCGACTCCGTGCATTAATACAAGTGAACACTGAATTCCAAGCCCTAGTCACCCACCAGCCTTTCCCTGTCTGCAGTCCAGCATTTTCACTTGACACATGAAGCATTTAGCTATGGCACTCACAGTGAATACAATTGCACAAAACAGTGTGTGGGCTCCAGATCCTCTACGACAGAAAGAATATGCAAGAAAAATGCAAGGTCAGAGCCTTGTCTTGTTATCTTGCCATTTTCTTTGGGGCTCCATACATCAGACATGTAAAGGGTAAAGTGCTTGGAAAGGAGACAGAAAGGATTTGTCACAGACAGTAAATGAAAAGGAGAACAAAGAACATGTGATTTGGTGGGGAGATGGTGGGATGAAGTCACTGTGCAGATCTGATCGGAGAAAAGATAGTTCCTCTATCATTAAGGAGACAGTAAAAGAAAAGCCTGGGTGGAGCGGATTGATTAACAGTCTGGAACTCGGAAAGGGAGCTTAGTGCAGCACAAAAGCCTTGTTTTCCCCTCAGCCTGACGGCACACAGCAGCAGTGAGACATAGAGTTAGATTTACGCAACCATGGCACACTCACACACAGGTGTTTCCACTTAATTTGACTGATTGGACATTTTTAGGACTTTGTAGACATTTACAGACGGTGCTTGTTTAAAAATCTCCGTCACTCTCTAGTTAGTTTTGTTGCACCTGTTAGGGCGAGAGAAATGTCCACCTTTATCATCCTTATGGCCTCATTATGCTCCAAATAAACTAGGTCACGCAACGTGTTGGCCATGTCTGAAAGCAAAAGTGTTTATATCTTTTCCAAATGGCCACACTGAAAGATGGAGTGGAAAGCAGGTGAATAAACTCCTCCATGGTGCAATCTTGCTGCTCCATTGATCTCTCTGTAAAGATTCTGTGTTTTGTAGTCTCAATGTGATGAATCATACAGATGGGGATAATGGCACACACCGGCACAACCGTCTTTCCAAAACATTCACGGCATTACAATCAATTGTACAGACACAAAGTGGTATGAACAAGAGTGAAGCATTTTAAAAAGCAAGCAAATCCTGGCTTAGGCTACTCGAAATCTGGCAATCGCTGCGTTAAGTGGCGATAATTATTTGTTTAGAAAAAATGGGAAAGAGGTTTTCAGATATTGCTAGATGACCAAATAGACACATTGTTTGAAGCAGGCCTATTTCCCTTCAGACATTTAAAACGTGTCAGACACAGGATTAACCAATAGGCTATAGCCTACCATTAATGATGTCTGCATTTCCTAAATGACCTTTTTGGAGCTGACATTTGGCAACTCATAAAGCAGAGAACATGCAGGTTTTATTAATAAGATTTTATAGGCTAACTATTGTATATAATCGTATAGGCTCATTCAAAATTTGTGAATAATGGTGAATCGATGTGGAACTAGCCTAGGCCTATATTGTTTACAGGTGTTCCCCCTGGCTTCTATCGCTATGTCTAGTTTCTAGCCCATATTTTAAACACAAGAACATCATAATAAGGCCTATACATTGCTATCTCATCAACCCTGGGGTATTTTCTTCATTTACCATGCTTATAGCCTAGTTAGGCCTATTTGAGATGAAATGCAGTGTATTAACTAACTCTTTACAACGAGAGTTTTGAGATTTACCACGACTCTGAATGCAGCACAACACGTAGGGAAGCTGTTTATAAAACGAACTGCTAACTTCAGTCCACGCGCAGATGCCACAATACGTCCATGAGTTGTCCACGCACTCTGCCAAATGCAGTTTTTTCTACATTCTGCTTTTGATTGGACAATCAAGAAGCAACGTCAAGTTTCATCGTTGCTGATTGGCCGTAGACTGGAGAACCACACAGCAGAGAAACTTGCAGTTTGCTCTGTGGAAGTCTTGTTGTTCGTGCTTCCTCCTTGTTGGCGTGAGGAACGTCTGGAGCTGTTGTAGCTAGCTAGCTAGCTAGCCTGGATTATGTTGGTTGCATTCGCCACTCTCCGAAGTTGAGCGTTATATTTATTTTTTTCCAGACTGTTTGGAGTTTTTGGATGGAGTTTTTTCGGCTAAGCTAACAGCTGCACTAATGTACCTAGAGTGTGATGTCCCTATGTTCTTCAGCAATTACTGTGGTGAGTTAGTTACCATGTCTGATAAAAACTGTTGGCAAAACTTCAAAAAATAAGGCAGAAAATGTAATAAAACTGAATTATTCCTGTAGGACAACAACTACAGAATTTGAGTATAGGCTAGTGGAAACTGGAGGTTTGACACCTGCAGGTGTCCACCAACTGCCCAGGGGCCTCATTTATCAAACTTTGCGTAGGATTTGCGTTAGAAGGTTGCTTTCGTAGGATTTAGGGCAGTGCGTGCGAAAGATATTTTCCGATTTATGAAGCAGTGCGCACTCACGTCCTACGCCTATTTCCCTTTATAAATCACAATCAACTCTAAATGTGGCGCAGCCTTTGCGGGCTTCACGTACCGCCCATATTTACCCATACATAGTCATCGACACGCCCGAATGAATATCATTTACTGAGTGCATGAAGGCGGTAGTGGCAATCGCCGACTGAAAGGGAAATGGAAAAATAAACTCCACACGGTGTGGATCACTGCGGTCACCCCGAAGTAGCCGTTGGAGAAGTGGCGAACAGGGAAAATATAGTTTGGTGGCAGTGTGAGCGTAAAGGCGATAGAGTGCAGCCTGTGGCGATCTCTGTGAACGCTGTGGCCGAAATAAAAAGAAGTGATCCGACATAAAAGTGGACGCAAACAAGTGCATATCCTCACTCACACAACAGTGTTTGTGCCACGAGCGGGGGGCACTGAGACCCCCCATGAGATACAGATTCGGAGAATTCATCCAGGGGCAGTGACGGGCGGCGGAGGGTTAATAATAAACTTCACAGTCCCTTTCAAAACACAATTGCGACGTGCTTAAACACAAAGAAAAACACATAAATAAAACGGACTAAAAGCCGTGAAAAAAATCACAGTAGCCTATGTGATGTACAGTAGGCTTATCATTAGTGTATGAAAAGGTGCACTCCTGTCTGCCTGACTGAGGCATCGAGAACAGCGTCAGTGTAAAAGTAATAGGCTGTATTCCACCTCAATATTATCAGAATTAATTCCACAACATGCAGATAGGTTATTCTTTAATAACTGCAGAGTTTATTCGAACGTTGCTATTTTGTTTTTATTTGCACTCATATGTCTCCGTTTGTAGGCTATTTAAGATCCTAATTCGTTTTGTTTTTGTTGGTATCACTCCATGGAAAAATCGGTCGAGGCATATTAATTGTAAGAATGGCTTTATCCGTTTTGCAAAGGAACTCCCGATGTATGACATGCATGCATGGCTTAATACGATTAATTTTACACAGACACATTCGTTCTCGTACTTCATTCATCTGCCGACTGGAGTCGCCAGTTCTCCTTTCTCCACTTTTTGTCCGTACGCATGGGTTATATTGTGCGTGGAACACCGCACTTCTTCCCGTCAAGTATACTTTTGATAAATCGCAAATGTTGCTTAGTGAGCCACGTACGCACTCTATTGTGCGTACGCACCGTTGATAAATGAGGCCCCAGGAGCTGCTAGTGAAGGAGCCAGCTGTTAAAAACCAAAAATGGGACTTGGTGGGTGAGTTTTTACACTAATGTTTGGCTAGTCCTGGTTTTGTTTTGCTTAAAAGGTGGTCCAAAAGGTGAACTTCATTCCTTGCCAAATCCGAATTTGAACTGACATATTGTCCTTAAAAAAGCTGGTTAAAAAAAGGCATATAGGTTTAAGAAGAAAAAAAAGAAAATTTAATTTGACTCAAACTGAGGTAAGTCAGTTGATTCAAGAAGATAACTTTGTTACTTTTGAGTTTATTCTAAATAAACTTAATGCGTTGTTCTCAAAGCCTGGTAGAGCTAAACAGTGCTAGGCCATATTCAAAGTCAACGGGGAGTCATATAACTGATGTTATTTCTTCTGCAACCTGCGCTTGTCTTTCAATGAATAGTCAAAACATGCGCTGTGAAATGTTTAGATCCACCAAACATAAACCTGGGCAGATAATCGGCAGGAAATAAGAAAGAGCATTTGTGTGGGAGTGCAGTTACACTATGGCCTTTATAAATGATGTTGAAATGAGTTTTACTATCTCTATTTTGTTTTGAGTGAGACAACTTAGTGACTTGCCTTTTCAATGTATTCAATTACTCTGACTGATTAGACTAGATTAGTTTAGTAACCAAACAGTCCAATTCGCCACAATCATTCATTTTATGTCAGTCAGATATCAGTCTTGTCTTTGTACTGACATAGCGACAGTTTAGGAAAGAGAGTTAAGGAGAAAACAAATATTTGAATGTCTAAAATAGAACTTTAAATTTACACACCACAAGCCAATTAAGTCATGTTGGCTAAAAACCGTGGTGTGAGTGACCCCAAGTTTAAAGGCTTACCTGGTTCATTTCAGCTGTGTGCACACACTCCATGCTTACACCAGCAGGTAATTATATTCCTGTTGCAATATCAGGACAGATTATATCATGATACAATGTTATTTAACGTTTTTCCCCCCATCAAAAATTATATTTTATAATCTTTGAAATGGTATCGAAGCAGATTAACACTATTCCAGTAAGCCATAGCTGTGTGTGATATGCCGCCATCATTCGTTTTATTATTATTACAAATGAGATGGACAAATGACAGTTTTATTTTCACCTCAGAGATTGAGTGATTGGAACAGCTGGCTCCCCAGTTAGACAGACATGCTTTCTTCCATT
>NC_137235.1:8846882-8936882 GCF_949987685.1 Ammodytes marinus | reverse complement strand
TTGTGAGAATTTGTCTGATATGTGAATGAGTGAGTGTTTGGATCTTTTTGTAGTGCACCAGTCTCACTTTTTGCATTCAACACATTTTTTGGACCTCAAGGAATGGGTTTGAGTTTTGCTGAGTAACACTGAATGTAGACATAAAATAAAAAAGTTTCACAGGCCACCTTTTTTAAATATTTTCCATCCTGCCCTGTATGTGTTTAGCCTTCCTCTTCATGCCTTTTGGTGAGCTTTCTGCATTTAACCGTCACCAACTGTCGATTAGCAGCAGAACATGAATGTGTATTTTGCTGCCTGCGTGAACTTTTGTGCACATGCATGACTCAAAGACTTTTTTTTTTTGGTTCTAAATCATCAATATCTTCTTCTACAACGTATATTGTGGACGTGGCCAAACCACAGTACCCTACGTATTGAATAACACTTAATATAAGTTTTTCATTAAAATGTGCTGGTTCTTATTCCAGCTGGCATTTCTGCCTAAATAATCAAATTTATGCTAATTGTAATTTCAGGCTACATGGTTAGCCGTAAATGGCATTCTCACACGCATTAGCACAAAAAGAACAAGAAAGAACAAATGGGTCTGACTGGAAGCTAGTCTGTGTGCATATGTCTTTTAGTCTTTAAATATAGGATGCGATGTGACAGTATATTTGTATGGATGCAGGGGAACTACTTGTTTCCATTAACAGCTCTGACATGTTCATTTTTTAGAGCTCCTGCTTTCTGACAGCCTAATATTCCGCTTTAATGACACTTTTAAAGAGCTTTCTTTGTGTGAATTGTTGAGGTATTCAGTGTAAGTGTGTGTGTGTGTGTGGGAGACCCGTGTGCGACATATGAACACACATGACCCCCTTTTCTCTGTCCGCTTCAGCTTTCCTGCATGACTGAACACACACAATGCAGCTGTCCGAGTGACCTGCAACAACCAAAACACACCCGTCCCTGACCCACATGTCTGTTATTTGTGTCTGTCGCCAACTATACCACACACACACACACACACACACACACACACACACACACACACACACACACACACACACACACACACACACACACACACACACACATAGTCTCACGTCCATGCATGAACATGTAAGACATACATTAGATGTCAGGGATGAAAACTTGTTCGTGAGACATAATTGTTTATTTTAACTGAAAATCAATTTTCAAATGTATTTCATTTTAAGTGAATTCCAGTATATTCAAGAAGTGAAGTGAAGTAACTATAGCCCCTTTTACACAGCCAGTGAAAGCCGGGAATATGCCGGCCGTCCGCCCTGCCGCTATTACTATCCTAAGTCTGAGCGTATATCCACACTTTATTTCTGTCTACAGTAACGTGACTTCACACACTGTGTGTATGTGTATGTGTATGTCTGAATGGACTTCCCCCAAAGAGACTCGTTCACAGCCAACCTGTCACACAAACACACAGACAGTTAGTTGACGCAGTGAGCCGAGTGATTTTGTCAGTTTGGTTGTTAACTGTCCCAGAGACGTTGGACTCAGCGCGTAGCGAGATCGCCGCCGCTATTATTATCCTAAATCTGATCTTATATCCACACTATATTTCTGTCCACAGTAACGTGACTTCACACACTGTGTGTATGTGTATGTGTATGTCTGAAGCATAGCGAGATCAACGGGCACATCACGGGGACAGTAAAATACGGCCCTCTTACTGCAAGCCCCAGCACTCCTGCTCTCAATTCACCGGCCAGTGTTGTTGTTGTAAAGCAGCTGACCGGCGCGGCGCTAAATGTTTACGTCACACCTGACGCTGTTTACAAGCACCTCTTTCATTCCGGAACGCTATGTAAAAGGGGCTACTGATGCGCCAACATGCCGGCGTTGCTTGGTTCTGTGTAAATAACACCTAACCAAGCAGAGCCGGCAAATTGCCACTCTTTCGTTCCGTCAATATGCCGCAATCTCTGTGTAAAAGGGGCTTATGTAACATGAGCTTTTGACTTGAACCCAATTTGCCTCCTGATAGTCAGCCTGGAACTGGGTCAATTTCATTATTATCCTCCCAGATAATCTTAATTCTCCCCACACGCCTCCTACTCATGATCCACAGAATTCAAATTGTTCTTATTGAATTTGCAGGGGCCTAATGCATAAAACGTAGATTCACAACTGAAACTGTATTTACAGACTTCCGGTTTTTCATGAGGAGAAGTAGACGTGAACTTTGGAGCTCCCCCATAGTTACCTAAACTTAAGTCTACGAGCTAGTCTTTATACAAGTACAGATTTGTGGTTTCAAGTCTAATCTTAGGAATTTAAGTCATTGTCAGCTTTTGTGGAGCTATTTTGACTTCAAAACTGCTGGCGAAATATGGACGCGAGAGCGGAGACACTGAATACCGAATTAGGCAGTGGAATAAGAGCCAGAGAGAGATGAAAGCGGCCATCGACAATAGGAGCCCTAATGCTCTGGATGAGTGCACCGCCTGCTTAGACATTGTGGCTAACGACCACTCAGTCACCATCGTTAAACTTGAACAACAGATGTCCCAGTTGAGTAAAGAAGTTGTGAGTCTGACGGCAAAATGTGAGGATTTAGATGCACAATCACAGAGATGGAATATGCACATTTTCGAACGTGAGGATGTCATCCACCTAAGCCCATTTGCTTAACTACTGAAGAAAGTACTGCAACTGAACCCATGGCTTGGACGAGACACCTGTCACACTGTACAAATCCCAAATGAAGGGTAACAATAGCTTTTTAGAGTTGCCTGGAGTTTATTTTATTTTATTTTGATACTTGCTCAAAGACGTTCCAAATTATACAAGTTTTTAAACTTTATTGTCAGTTTCGTAAATTGCAATTACACTCACAACATACAAAGATAAAAACAGTCATCTAAGCATACACTAAAGTAGTCTAGTGGACTTTGAATGTTGCGGCTGTTATTTAGCTGAATTGTTAATTCATAAGGTGTCTATGGGGTCTCTGCCCGTATAGTTTTTCTATGCTTGTTTTTTTACAGTATTCTATTGAAAACTTCATGAATATAATTTGAAAGCAAAAACTACAACGCATAAAGTACAACTCCACTATGTCAGATTTATAAAACCACTCGTACACCTGATATTTTTATATACATATCTCGTTATGGAACTCAGCACACATGTACAAGCCTCATTTCCCCTCCCATTAGAAAATCATCGAGTGCAATTTCACAGATTGTGGTCGTGTATCAGCGAGGTGCTCTAACAGCTGTCATGTTTCATAGCTGTAGCTATTTTTAGTCGCCATCCTGCTAATGCTTCATATGTACCTTTTGAAATCATTGTTGTGTATATCTCCATCATTGTTAGATTTCAGAAGGGTAATACATTTATTTACATATCTCATAATAAAATAAATTACACTTGAGTGACACTTTACAGAAACTTTAGCAAAAAACGCAATAAGTGAAAGTGACTACCTAAAGAATGTTTTACTCTTAACATCTCTCACATTTTATTTTCCCATCTCTTTTATAAATATAATTTTGTTTAGGCAAATGGCTTCTGCATGTTTTTTTGTGTGTGTCTGTACATACATTTTGATAATGTGTTGCTTGGATGACAGAAGGACATAACAGGTTTTGACTGACACTGTGATGTCCCTCACTCTTTTGACAAGCTCGTTTAATATGATAAGACGTTGCCTTTAAAAGATCTGATGCAACTGGTTGGATTGTATCTTCACTAGGGCTGTACAGGGAAAATATCAAATCGTGATTTTCTTACAGATTTTAGGATTTGATTTGTAATGTCATTTTTAAAGTCAAGCTTCAGTCCAAGAGAGAGCGAGAGAGAAAGTCTTACACATCGCAAAAATGCAGCCTGAAGCATGTTTCGTTGATTTAGTCCGGCAATATTCTTTCCCAGTTGGTTATTAAATGTGAAGGTAAATATAACAGAAAGTCATCATTTCATCATGTGTATGGATGAGACAGAGGTACAGCTAGGGCTGGGCGATATGAGCAAAATCTCATATCCCAAATATAGGTAATTTTATATCCTGATATATTATAATAACGATACATTTGACCATATTAATACATATTTCATATAAATGACAAATGGAAGGCTTTTCTCTTATTCCAACAAATACAAAGTTTTTACCTATATTTGATCATTTTCTCCTTTTATTCAAACGCAAATGTTCAAGCATGCAGCAAAATAGAAAATGCTCACTTTATTTCATGACCAATCAACTAAATAATGTAGGCCTAACTACAACCATGGTATGTTAGTCTGCAATAGTACACTGTTCTCAACACCCTTTAATTCAGTGTATTTTTTCTAAAATATCATTTCCAATTCAGTTTCCACAATGTAGATCCCCCACCCCTAGAACAGCATACACAAACATAATTGGAACTTCCTTTTTTTTTTACTGAAAACCAAACTATAAAACATATAACATGTATAAAACAATAAGTGTAGTAGGGAAGTATTTGTACAACTTGGCTAAATTAGACTAAATTTCAGACTGTGTGTGGACTCACTCTATATGCCTGTGTGCGCTCAGGTGGTTGCTATGGCGCTGCTGCAGCCGAGGCTCCAGTCGCCCTTTCTTAGTTAAAATGAATGACTGGTGGCTGTCATGCAGCGTTCATGAAGCTTTTGGTGTGGTTCGAAGAGAGCCATCTTTATTACATTGAATCCTCTGGTTTTAGGGCCAAAATACCTCTCAAACCCATTCATCTTGCTTAAAATTTCACCACATTGGTCTGTCTGTCTGTCTTTTAGTTTACTCTGT
Organism: Ammodytes marinus; assembly: GCF_949987685.1. Classification (NCBI taxonomy): domain Eukaryota; kingdom Metazoa; phylum Chordata; class Actinopteri; order Uranoscopiformes; family Ammodytidae; genus Ammodytes; species Ammodytes marinus. Next base: position 8,932,099 of record NC_137235.1, on the reverse strand, counting down.
ATACATTCAGTTGGCCACAGACAAAAATTCAGAGTCTGTCTAGCATTGCATCCACTCATCATCACGCTTCTGTTTTTACTCTGTTTTAATTAGTTAATTAGTTCTGGAACATCATGACGAATGTTGCAAGGCAGCTTCAGGGTTTATTTGTAAACACCACCCTGAGGCCCGACTACACACAAACACGCACAAAATCACACATACACACACACACACACACACACACACGCACACACACATCGATATGCACGTACACACAAAAGTCTCATATTAACATTTAGGAAGAAAAATATCATCAAAACCAGGACAAGAGAGTATGGTAGTGAGCCAAAGTCTACAAAGACAACTTCTGACAGAATTTTCAATGAGTCGGAATAAAATAGCAAGAAAATTAGAGGGTAAAGCATAATAACAAGAAAACATCATTCTCTTTCTGTGTGTGTGTGTGTTTGTGTGTCTTCGTGTCAGCCATGGCTTTCATGTTCACAACTATGTCAACAGCAAATAGCAGAGAGATTATTCTTTTCAATTTTCTGTGATCAACCACTTAATTATTAAAGCTGTGTTTGTGCATGCCTCTGTCTGTGTGTAGTCTTTTTTGACTGAAGAAGCACTTGGAGGGAACACCTCTGTTTTTATGAGTGTGTTCTCTACTCATGTTATTAAATAGCCAGTGGTTTCATTTTTGAGAGGAAATGAAGAATCATGGTATGAATTAACTGTTATATTTATTAAATATTAAAATCGGCTTAATTACAATTATTGAATGCAAGACAAATAGCTCTTGACTGCTTATTATTTCTACAATTTTTTTTGTTGCCTGTTCCTAGCACTCAGTAAACCTTGTTTTTTTTGGCATTTTTATGCTTTATTGATAGTGTAGAGACAGAGTTGAAATGGGGCAGAGAGGGGAGTGACATGCAGAGAACGACTGCGGGCTGGAATCGAACCCGGGTCCGCTGCTGGCCGAGGCCCATGGGGGGGACGCCCTACCAACTGAGCTAAGGGCGCCCCAGAGTCCTGCTTTTCTGTCCAAACCTCAGCTACCATAATTGTTCGGTTCCAGAGATTCAGTAGACAAATATTCTAAAAAATTTTGCACAATCCGAAATCACAACTGGTACTTACGGCTACACTACGTCTCCCACAACAATGAATCAGTACGCAAGCCTTTATTGTTTTTGTCAGATGATCTCTAGTCTATCTGCTCCTTAAAAAGTTTGAGAAAATATTATTACACGCCTGTTCTTATGCACACACTTAAACACAGATACTGTACCAGAACACAGATTGCCACATATCTTGCCACATAGGCCTATAATCACAGTGAGACCACCTTTTGGAACATTATTAGGCCTGTATTGTTATTTCCCTTGTTAAAAGTATTGTTAGATTTCTGTGAAGTAGACCATATTCATACCATAGATAGTAAATAATATGGATGTAGCATCCGGGCTGACCTCAGTTATTCACACGGCATCCAATAATCCTGGTTTGTGCGCGTCGCCATTTTGTGAGGGGGAGGGAGATAGCTGACGTATACCTCCGAGGCAAAGTGAGGGACAACGGGCGGAGAGCTGTCACTCAAGAGATCGCGCCAATACATTTTAACCTCCAAAAGAATAAAAACTAGCGTGGGCCAAAAAAATTCACCCCCCTCAGTGTTGTCATGGAGATATGACCTAAACATACAGAATAAATTGGTTTTGTGGCACAGGCTGTAAATAGGTTTAATAATGCTGTGAAAACGTCATGTTTAACAAGTGAGTCAATGAGAGATGGCTGTCTTCTGCTCCCAGCCCCCAGTGGCACTTCCTGGTTACTACAGTTGTGGTCACTTCCTTATTGGATGCTGGTAAAAATCGCTGAGGTTGGGGCTTGATTCATACCAACACAAATCAATGAAATGGTGCTGTATTGATTGACAACCACATGGAAGAATTGATCACGTGCCACGTGAGAGATTTGTCTTCCTCCTATTCTGTGTTTGCGCTGTAACACAAATATATATAGTAGTGTGCGTGTGTATGTGTGCTTGTGTGTGTTTGTGTTAATTCCCCGTCTTGTTGTAGTCTTTATATGCTCCATTCAGGCCCGGTTTTAGACATTTAGATTAGGGTGGGCCTGTAGAAATGTTAGGTGGGCACACTGGGCAGAGAGACCGAAGATGCTCAGAGCAGAATTTTTTTGCCCTTGTAAAATCTCTGCGGCTGCTTTTTGGCACATTTACTGTGAATTGTGTACAACACAATATGCAAATACACGTTGAGTGTTGCTGTGTGGGAGATTTGATTCTTGCATGTTTTTATTCCCAAAATGTTTATGAATAACATATAATATACATTATATACAACATAGTGTATATTTTTTTTAATCGCAGTATTAACTGTAGGCAGCCTGAGCTGATTGAAGAGAAAGGTTTGGGACTGGGCAACCTGGATGGTGGTAGTCCAGAGCTATATACTATACACACAGGGCCGCTGCTAAGCTTTTGGGTGCCCTAAGCAGAAATTGTCAGTGATGCCCCTCCACCCCCCCCCCCAAAAAAAAAAAACACCCAGAAGCTCGCGTCTGTAGGGCGCGAGCGAAATTTTTTTGCCCTTGCAAGATCTCTGCGACTGCTTTTTGGCACATTTGCCAGCATTTACTAACAGAAAGAACAGCTTAACTTGTGAAAAAACTGCCTTTGCAAAGGAATTGAGTGATAGGATCATAGTCTGATTATGAGATAATGGGCCCCTGGGCTTACACTCTTAAAGGGCCCCCCACTTGTCCCTATCCAGTCAGGTACACTGAATTTTCTACACGGATACATACAATTAATGGCAAAAACATATTAAGGAAGTCAGTGTTTCCCACAGGATTTTGGGGTATTGTTGGAGGGACCCTGTACCTAATTTTTTTTACCTTTTTAAAGTAAAATGCATCAATCTGGTGCACTTTGTGAGGAAATTTTAGAGGCTAGAGAGATATCAAATCCTGAGATGCAGAAGGAACATTATTTTTCAGATTTTTCTTAAACAGGTAGCACTCTTTACTCTGCAACTGTAAAAACAGTAGATTGGTCTGCAGACCCATGTTCTATGATGGAGGGGCCCATTTCAACAGGTGGATATGAACAATTTAGAATTCACACATATAAAGCTTATTTGTGTATGTGTGAGGAGGCCTTCAACCCCCTTAGACAGAGCTACTAATGCTGTTGTTTTTAACTTGCTTTTGTATTTCTCCCCTACTAGTTGAGGGGCCCATGATGATTTCTATCTTGTTACATTTTAATGAGTATTTATATTTAGGCTATTCCTTTTTGGACCCTGTTATTGACATCAGTGACAGAGCTCTTTGACTATGCAACATGAAAAGTTACTATCAGTATCTCTGGCTAAGGGCCCCCCTGAGCCCTTGGGCCCCTGGGCCTGTGCCCGGTGTGCCTGTGCAGTAATCCACCCCTGGATAGGTTACACAATTAAGAAAAAACAACGATGGGCCTGTTCATAACTAATTTATATATTTTTTGTAATGTAATGATTATCATGAACTTTAAAAAAAAAAAAAAATTGGGGGGGCCCCCGGACCATCTCTTTTTCCTTTTTAATAAAAAAAAAAAAAAATTATAATTATAATTTTTTTTTTTGGGTGCCCCCCCCAGGAACTTGGTGCCCTACGCAGTCTGCGTACTCTGCGTATAGGGAGCGGCGGCCCTGTATACACACTATATAGCTATATAGTCTTTCCACTATTGGCTCCGATGTCCAGCTGGGTGAAAATAGTAGCCAGCCGAGGTCACAACCCTGCTAGGGGGGTCCGGTGGTATGCCCCCCGGGAGATTTTTTTTAACCTTTTTAAAGTGAAATGCATGAATCTGGTGCACTTAAAGAGGAAAATTAAGAGGCTAAATCTGAGGAATTTTGTTTGAACAAATAATTTGGAGACACTGGGTCGGATGAATTAGAAGCTATTGAAGAAAGACACATGGATTTTCCATATAAATATAAATTTGAAATTAAATATTATGCAGGGTCCTCTGGGATGGGCTTGGTGCTCTTTTTCTTTTACGGGACATATTTGTCTGTAATATAATGAATTCATTTAACTGCAGTGAGAGGAACGAAGCAGAAGAACTCTGTTGTCCAGTTATCTTTTTTTCCACAGACGAGGCTGAAATAGGCTATAGACCAGGGGTCACCAACCTTTTTGAACCTGAGGGCTACTTCATGGGTACTGAGTCATACGAAGGGCACCCAGTTTGATACACTCTTCTGAAATAACAAATTTGCTCAGTTTGCCTTTAGTTATATATTATTATTAATGATTAATGATACTCATCTATGTGAAGACACTGATCATGTTAATGATTTCTCACAATAATTATCAACAATGACTTAAAAAAGGTGGGAAACAGATTATTATGCTATTTTCAGAACAGGCCTGCGGGCGCCACATATGGTCCTTGCGGGCACCCTGGTGCCCGCGGGCACTGTGTTGGTGACCCCCGCTATAGACTATACACAGTGCATGGGCAACTGAGGGCAGCCCCATTTTCAAATATTTTTAAATAAACTCAATACACACTGTGCATGCCATGGACTTGAACGTGACGTGATCAGTTAACCTCGGATTACCTCCCAGATGAACTGATTCAATTATTAAGCTATTAACTATCTACCAAAACATTGTATTCCTTTTGTTGTATGATCATTTACATTTACGTAATATGATGTTGATATAAAACACACAAACTAAAAAAAAATTCAAATAAAAAAAAATTGGGGGGGCCCCCCTGGCAGTCGGGACCCTAAGCAACCGCTCATTTCGCTTATGCCTCGGGCCGGCTCTGCTGACCAGTGACCACTACAAGCGGGTGGGTAACTTGAAGGCAGGCTGTCCTGCCCACCCAATAATACAATTAGAAGCAATGCATGGTAATGGTATATTCTTTAGTATTAATTAATTGTCTGAATTTTATTTGACATTCTCTAGGGCAGCGAATGAACAGTTCCGTCTGATAGTGGGTCTGAACTTCCACAATTTTTTTTTATTTATTTTTTTTTGGGTGGGCACGGCCCACCCTGGCCCCTGGCTACCGCCGGCCCTGGCTCCATTTCTCAAATGTCTCTGTCCGTTTCCAGCGTTTGAGTTTTTTGGTTTGACAGACATCATGAAACAGTGTTTAGCTATTTATATGCAAAGCAGAGAAGGAGTAGACATGAATACGATAGGCAGTTCACAGAGTCGGAATGCTGTTTGTGGATGTGTCAGATTGCCTAGCAAACAGAAAACATGTCCTTGCGCAATTTAGACAATTGGACAAAAACGAGAGACCTCATGAAAAGCTCTTTAGCTGAGGTCATAGGTAAAGCAGATGCACAGAGAAGTCTGCAATTATTCTCCTTTCTCCTGTCTTCCCCTGAAGGTTGTTAGGAGTGTGTGTGTGTGTGTGTGTGTGTGTGTGTGTGTGTGTGTGTGTGTGTGTGTGTGTGTGGTTTTCTGTTACTGCAAGTTTTTGGATGGTAGGAGTTATAGGATCATTAATATTTATGGTATAGGTCTATTCTTTTTCATATACAAACATGCATTAGTATGTGTGAGAAGATAGGAGATTGCAGTTATGTGCAAATACAGTACATGCCTGTTTGTTGACAGTACCATGTTAATGGTAAAAATGGTAAATGGACTTGACTTATATAGCGCATTTCTAGCCGATTTTCTCAGCCCCAAAGCGCTTTACATATCTTACCACATTCACCCATTCATACACACACTCATACACCGATGGCAGTAGCTGCCATGCAAGGCGCTTTCTGAACCATCGGGAGCAATTTGGGGTTCAGTGTCTTGCCCAGGGACACTTCGACATGTGGCGGGTAGGCAGGGAATCGAACCTCCGACCCTGCACTCCAGAGGCAATCTTCCTACCCACTTCGCCACTGCCGCCCAATATTAATGGCTGACCTTGTGCAGTGACGAGATCATGCCAACATACAAATTTCCATAAAACCATTCACTTAATTTTTTTCTTCCAGTTTATCTGAATATTTTCCCTGCACACAAAAAACAAACACAAACGTCTGTCTATCTGAAGGATCTGCATACCCCAGAGGTTAAATTCAGCCATTATTTAGTACTCACCAAAATGTCAAAGATATTATTTTTATTTTAGTTCACATGATCACCAGGTAAACATTGAGTTAACCCCAGAAGTCTCACCATCCTCCCACAATTATGAATATAAATAATATCTTGTAAGGAACCCAGAGTGCAATCATTTGGGAACATGCAATCATTTTTGAGAGGCCGCTGTTTGTTTGGTGATCCTGTAAACTGGGATGACAAAAAAAGTGACTGAACTTTAATTTTGCAATACACCATTAAATAATGGCATTTTCCTATTTAGGGAGAACATTTATATTGCAGCATTTGTTATGGCAAAAGTATGTTTTCAGTTCACACATTGAACCAGCCCCAATTCAATTTTCTTTTTGAGATTCATTAGCCTACCAGTATTCATGACCCACTACACTAATTGGCTGGAAAAAGTGTTACCCCCCTCACATACTTAAATCCAGCGCATGACGGCCTGGTTCCCAATGCGGGCATCTTCACCCATTTCTTCAGCAATTGAAATAGGTCTGATGTTGGGCTTATTGACGCTTGTTTGCCAAGTTGGGATACCCCCTGAGCCAATCAGAGCTGTGAAGGTCTGACCATGAATAAAAAATGCTGAATATCAGTGATTTTTACAGTTGTGGTATAAGAGGCAGTTCAAGTAATGCAGTTCATCATGTCAAAGATTTTGTGAAGCAGTAAGAGTATTTGTCATTGTTCAACAGCACTCAAACATCTTTAACTGCAAAATCCAACCCAAAAGATGTCAGTTATTGTATTATAACCTTCTGTTAAAGTCACTGTACAGTGGTAGTTCAACTCAATGATACGTCACTTATTGGCTAGCGACTCCTTTAAATTGATCAACACCTTATCACAGGTTCAATGTGTGACGAGTTGAGAGCGCTTTGAGACGCTTTTCCCAGATCAGTTTCCAGAAGGTAAAACATATTTAATTTTTCTATCTAGTCCCATTTATCATCTCATGACTCCTCAGATGTACCATGTGACCTGTAACCACCAGTGTAATGTGTACAATATGTTTTACTACCCTCAACAGATCTAAAATTCATCTTTCTTCGTCTCACAAAGTTCTTCTGGCTAGTGGAGATGGCACATTTAAGAAAAGGAGAGAAGTAAACAAAAAATGGAAACAAAACAGAAAATGTTGGTTTTCTTTCGTCAATATCCTCCGATTTTAAACACACACAGCTCAGAACTGTCAGAAGCAGCTTCCATTTGCCTTGTTTAGTCTTGTACTACCAAACAAATCAGATTTGAGTACTCCAATTATTCAGCATCTTACTTACTGAGAGGATAAAAGGGAGAAATGTGATAAAGGAAACCGAGAAAAGAGACAGAAAAAGTGAAACACACAGCTATACTCTTTGGCAGAAAGACCAGTTGAGAGTGAAGTAATGGAGGCTCTGGATAGCGACTTAAAAGCTCTCATACATCATCTCATTACCTCTGCTGTGTGCATGTATGTGTATTTTCAAGTTTTTCCTCGTGTGTTTTCTTGTGTTTCTCTGCGTGTCGTTTACGTACGTGCACAACTGTGTGTGTGTGTGTGCTTCTCATGCATGAGTGGCCAGGAGACAGATGCTATTATTTGCATGTAAATGTTTCTTCTGCTGATTTTACAGCTGCCATCCATCACCAGAGTTTTCTGCTGTCCTCTAACGGGCAAACACTGGTCTAACGCCACGTGCTGCTACAACAAAACCCCTTTTCGCACCAGTGGACTGGAATTGGGATAAATGGTATCAGAGGCTCAGATCATGTCTGCTGTTCCAACGTGTAACATTGAGTAGGAAAGAAGAATGGATGCAGAATTGTAGCTCAATCAAGAACAATGAACAGTGGACAGTGGTTGATAACATAATACAGAAAAACATCTGAGGCCATGAAGGTTAAGCAGCCAAACCTGCATTGGCAAACTGCTCAACAGTTCTTAGATGAGTGTTGAAGATGGGTTCTTTTCTTCTGAGGGGCCAGTAACAAAGCACCTGTGGTTTGAAGTTGGACATCTATAATGGGTAAAACTGTTTCCCTGGTCTAAGCTTAATATATGTTCACAACAGACACTGATCTTCCAGTCGTGTGGCGTTGGACTGAGGATGCTTATCACTTAGTGATACACAATAAATGTTGAATGCGTAAATTATGTTCGGGAATATTAATATTGAATATGTAATCACATAGGATTTTATATGGTGGTTTGAATATGGTGATGTTCATCTTGGGGTGTCTGTTAAAACACACTGGGTATCTTAGACGTGGTGAGTTCTTCTTTACTGATGTAACCTTAATCCCTTAAAATTTGCCTAAAACGCCCATCAATCATTGAACCATTTGGAGAACATGCTCTGAGTTGGTCTCTTTTGAAAGGTAACACTTTGAAGTTTTTTCCCCAGCGGAATACAGAATCACTATTTAAGTACCACTGGCACTGAGTAATTGAAGTTTGAACACACTGACTTTATTTCTGACTGAATTATGCACACAGATTCCTGCAGATGACTTTAACTGGGACTTATTGGGCCAGTTTCACAGACATGGATTAAGGCTAGTCCAGGACTAAATGAAGATTTGAATGGAAATTATCCATTGAAAGTAGAATTTAGTCCAGAGCTAGGCTTAATCCATGTCTGCGAAACCGGCCAAAAATCTTGAAAACACAATTGGCACAAAGCCTTAAGCTCATATTTGATGAAAATACTACAAACAATTGTAAGTTTTACAAATTCTTTAAAAAAAACACTTCAACACCTCACAGTTTAGGAGTTACAGTTTGTCCCAAAACTTAAAGTGCTGTGTAAGTTGAAAATTTGTGATACTATTGGATTTGGTCATGCACCAAAAAACAATCAGTAGTTAATTTCCACAAAATGTCACTGAAATGTGTTGGCAGGGTCTTTGTTTACCTACACAAAAGGTAACCACTTTCCTCACAGTACGTTATTGGAAACAAAAAGTATAAGCACCTATTTTGTGCCTTTTCCGCTAGACGGTAGGACTGTCAATGTTTATCAGTCACTCCTCCTCAGCTGTGTCCTTGGAGTTCAACAGAAGAAGGGAAAAATCTGTCACTAAGATTTGTTCAAGTATACATTTTCTGTTTGAAGCCCGAAACACATCACAGGATTCCAAGCCAAATTTATAACCCTGTTTTGACCGTGACAACTGGTTTTCAACATCATGGAAAGACGAGAGTGGTCTGCAGAAAAAAGGACAGGTCACCTTAGACACGCCTTATCCTCACAGTACGGGGCCTTTCAGATTCAAATCATGGCACTTTAATTCAGCCTTCAACTAGCTTTCATAGCAGTCAAGATGAAATTTAAATATTTCCTTTTTTTGAATTTGGAATGAGAGCGGTAAACATTTGAAGGTGGTCTTGTGTGAAGTGTTTTACAACTGGAACCTGAATGCAGTCTGTCTGTCTATGACAGTAATCTGCAAAGAGCCAGTCGAAGCAAAAACCTCAGAAAGGGTTTCATAAGTCCTCTATTGATTTCTCATGACCTATGTCTTTGTTTGCATTTACTGGATTTATAATCCTTGAAAAACACTGAACAAGGGCTCCTTTGTTTTACAACAAAGTGTAAGTGTAACTTGTTCTGAAATCACTAAATATGTTTTTAAAAATATTTTATTTTGGCTGCTACTTCATTTTGAATTGTATGTATTTTGCTTGTCATTTTGTTTAAACATTTTATTGAAGAAAATGAGGCAGTATGGTATACATTCAGAAACAGTTACCGTAGAGGCATTTTCAGTTTTTTCCAAATTATGATTTCTTAACCCCTCCCATACCCACCCCCTTTCCCAGCTTCCACAGCATAACAAAAAAATAGAAATAAAGACAGACAGACAGACAGACAGACAGACAAGAGCAAACAGACAAGGACAGGATAGAACAGACAAGATAATTAAGCAAGTAAATAAATGATATAAAACAAAACCTTAAACAAAAAAGATACAAAAATTAAGTATAGTATTAAAGTATCTCAATATTGCGTTATGCAAATAATAGAATTGTTGCAGTACTTCACAACTGGATTTTTAATTTTTTTTTTAAAACATGTTTTACACCACAGTGTTCAAAATATGTCACTCCTACAGGAGAGGGCAGGGTGGTGGACAGGCAGCAGCGCACAGATAATAATTTAATGCAAAGTAGTGTAATGTAATGTAAAGTATGTTTTGGGTTCTACTGTGTAATTTCACTCGCAGGCAGACGGTCAAAGTAGCTAATCAACGGTTGCCAGTGACAATGGAATTTATCCGAGCAGCCTCTCAAAGCAAATTTAATTTTTAATTTTTTCCAATTTTAAAAAGGACATGATGTCACAAAGCCAATATTTAAATGATGGGGGGAGGCGGGATTTCCATAAGAGCAAAATGCTCCTTCGAGCGATCAGAGAGGAGAAAGCAATCACATTGGATTGAGTATTTGTTGCAACATTTCCATCCGGAAGTCTTCCAAAAATAGCTAAATGAGGAGATGGTGGGATATTACGGTGGCGCTGCACATTCACCAAATAAAAAAAAGTTTCACAGCTAATGTAGCCGTTAGCACACTCAGGATCTCGTAATTACGAGAAAAGATTTCGTAATTACGAGATAATATCTCGTAATTACGAGATACTTATAAGGACCACCCATTCATCAATAACGATGGCTGTGTGTGTGTGTTTGTGTGCAGACGAGGTGAACCTAGCCATAGGCAAACGTAGGCAATTGCCTTGGTTTCCGGACTACAATGGGCATAATCAATACAATTATTTTAAATATGTTTTGACTGTTCATTCATTAATCAGCGATCGCATCGGGTAGCCTATACCGAGGGACAGACTTTCGGCTTTACGCCCGTGATCAGCTGCTGAGGTCCGACTGGGCTTTTCTCCTGAACAGTCCCAGTGACTGCATATCTGCGCAAAGTTGACATGGCATGATGGCTATACTCATTGTCATGCCCTCCTTGTAGAACGTTCTTATGTGTTTGTATGAGTCAAGGATCACACCGAGTTTAAACGACTGCATTTAATCAAAGCATTCAATGAAACTGTGCTCCGATACAGTAACAAACAGGAGGTAAAAGTGATCTAGCCCACCGGGCATTCTGATTGGCTGAGGCAACACAGTACGGTGGCTCATAATGAACAGACAGCAAATAATTTAACCAAATGCTAATGTACCGTTAGCACACTCAGGATCTCGTAATTAAGAGATAAGTATCTCGTAATTACGAGATCCTTATCTCGTAATTACGAGATATTATCGTAATTACAAGATCTTTTCTCGTAATTACGAGATCCTGAGTGTGCTAACGGCTACATTAGCTGTGAAACTTTTTTTTATTTGGTGAATGCTCAGCGCCACCGTAGGATATGGATCTGCGCTATTTCAGAAATAACCTTAAAGAATGAATCCCAGAAAGTAAATAACTTTAATAACAGGGCATGTCCAAAACATATGTGTAAGGTCACACGGTGAGAGCGAGCATCTATTACATTTGTCTTCAACCGTATCTGGGTAGATTTTAGAGAGCTTGGACTTGCTATAATGAATCCTGTGGAGCACTTTAAATTGAATGAGGCTAAGCCGCATACATGAAGAGGAAAGTTTGATATTTGTAAGGGCTTTACTCCAAAACTGATCAGAAAGGGTCACTTGTAGTTCGTCTTCTCAGTTCGATTTGATTTTTTCAATAGTTAAATCATTGGCTGGCAACAGTAGGTCATATAGACAGGAGACATGACCTTTAGGGGTGGTGTTAGCTAAGAGAACGTGATCCATACCAGTTACGGTTGGGATAAGTGGGAATGCAGGCGAGTGAGTTCTTGCAAAATCCCGTAGTTGGAAATATCTAAAGAAATCCGAACTGGTTAATCCAAACATGGCTTGTAGCTGGTTGAAACTTGCAAATGACCCTCCCACATACAAATCTTTTAATGAACGCAGACCCCCTCTGCCCAGGAACGTAAAGCGCGGATCAATTCTGGCTGGTGCAAAGAGATGGTTTTTGCAGATGGGTGTTGATTGAGGAAGGGAAGACCACTTAAAATGTCCCCTTATTTGAGCCCAGATTTTCAGTGAGGCAACGACAAGGGGGTTAGACGTATACTGTAAGTAAGGTAAGGGCAGGGTGCCACATGCCAGAGCCTGCGGTGATGAAGATATACATGAATCAGATTCCAATTGGCACCAGCTGCTCTGTGGGGATGTAAACCAGAGTAAGAGTTTGTGCGCGTTTGCCGCCCAGTAATAAGATACGAAGTTTGGTAAGCCAAGTCCACCTGAAGGTCTACTCCGCTGCATGGCAGCTTTGCAGATTCTAGGATGTTTACCCGCCCATATGAATTGAGAGACAACAGAGTCAATAGATTTGAAAAACGATCTAGGTAAAAAGATGGGAAGGCATTGGAAGAGGTATAGATAGCGAGGTAAAACGTTCATCTTAACTATTTGTACTCTCCCTGCTAGTGAAAGGGGTAAGTGGCTCCACCTTTGGAGGTCCAACTTAATTTTTGGCATGAGAGCTGCAAAGTTTTGTTCACGTAGGGACCTTATAGATCGTGTAATGACGACACCTAAGTATTTAAACTCTGAGCTGGAAAACTGGAATGGGATAGACGATGCTGGGATGTCCAAGGCTGGCTGATTAATTGGAAAACATTCACTTTTTTGAACATTTAATTTGTATCCCGAAAAAGTGCTGAAGGAGTTAAGGATTGATATGATCCGAGGAATACTAGACAACGGATTCCTTACGTACAAAAGCAGGTCATCTGCGTAAAGGGAGACTTTGTGTTCTGTTCCCCATCGCTGGATGCCCAGAAAACCTCTTTCCATTTTAAGTGCTATCGAGAGTGGCTCTATGGCGATGGCGAAGAGAAGAGGGGAAAGCGGGCACCCCTGGCGCGTTCCACGTGAAAGGGGAAAAGACTTAGAACGAGTAGTATTTGTGCATACGGATGATTGAGGAGAGGCGTGTAAAGCAATCGAATCCAAGATATAAAATTGCCTCCAAAGCCAAAACGCTGCAACGCAGTGAACAAGTAGGACCACTCCACCCTGTCGAAGGCTTTCTCGGCATCAAGGGACACGATCACTTCTGGGTCAGAAGGGGAGGATGGGGTGTGAATGATGCAGAGAAGCCTTCTAATGTTGATGAATGAGTGTCGTTGTCTAATGAACCCCGTCTGGTCTTCTGACACGATGGAGGTCATAACAGTCTCCAACCGACGTGAAATGGCCTTCGCAAGTATTTTAACATCAACAGACAGTAACGATATCGGACGGAAAGACGCACAGTTTAAGGGATCTTTGTCCTTTTTTAATATAAGAGAAATTGAGGCCTGGGTGAGGGTGGGTGGCAAGCAGCCCTGTTGGAGCGACTGTGTAAACATCCCTAGTAGTAATGGAGCCAATTTTCTATACATTTTTTGAAAAATTCCACCGGAAAACCATCCGGTCCGGGTGATTTATTATTATTCATCAGTTTTATTGCTTCGGTAATCTCGTTAAATTGCAAAGGGCTGTCCAGCATCTGTCTGTTATCCTCTGAAATCGCGGGTACGTCTAGTGCTGTGAAAAATTCAGACATATGAGCTTCATTATTGGAGGATCCGACGTATTAAGCTGAGAATAGAATGTTTTAAAAACTTTATTAATTTCTACGGGGTCAGATTTAAGCGCGCCGGTATTAGTACGGATCTGAGTAATCTGGTTGGAAGCAGTTTTAGTTTTCAGCTGGTGGGCTAATAGCCGACTCGCCTTATCTCCAAATTCATACTGAGTGCCTCTGGAGCGGAGCAGAAGTTGTTCAGCCTCTCTTGTTGTCAAAAGATCAAGTTCAGTCTTAAGTTTCAACCTTTCCTTATAAAGGTCAGGTGATTGATCAATTGAGTAGCGATGGTCTAAAGTGGCAATGGATTCTTCCAGTTCTTTTTGGCGCGCTCTACGATTTTTATTAATATAGGACGTATATGAAACAATTTTACCCCGAATAAATGCCTTTAGAGTTTCCCATAATAGCATAGGGAAGATGCCTTCTGTGTTATTGGTTTCCAAAAGGAGGTCAATGGCTTCGGAGATTTGTTTACAGAAATTCCCATCAGCCAGCAAAAGGGGATCTAAACGCCATGTCCTATAATCCTTAGGCCTATGGTCAAAGCGAAGGTCAAGGGTTACAGCTGAGTGGTCAGATACGACTATAGGTGAGTATTGTGTGGACATTACCGAGGGAATTAGTGTTTTGTCAATGAGAAAGTAATCTATGCGTGAGAAAGTACGATGTACGTGTGAAAAGAAAGAGTACTGCTTAATAGTGGGATGTAGAAGTCTGTAGGGATTAGGGGTGTGCACGTGTACACGTGTACACGTGTAACCGTTTAGTAAATCATAACCGTTTAGGAAAAATCAATAAACGAAATTCAAATTTCAAATTTTCTTTTTTTCAAAGTTTTTAAATATGTTCTGGAGACACACATTTATTGATTTTACATCACTAGTAGGCCTAAACTAATTGGGGATGATAAAAGCTAGTCTGCCGAATCGGTCTGTCCCTCGGCGAGTGTGTGAGTGTGTGTATCGGCGCACACACACACACACACACACGGGGAGTCGCCGTGCCGGTGCTCGACTCACAGCCACGGAAGAGTGATGAAAGATAACCTAAAGATTAAAGTTACTCGGTTGACGTGAACTAAGCTCGTAAGTAGCCCGAACTTTATAACACCTGTTCAACCTGCATGAACGTGAACATGTAGAAAGCGATAGGCTATATTAATCAGGAAATGAATGAAGCGCGATAATGACGGCGCACATGTCAGGCGAACGTGTGTGTGTGTTTGTGTTTGTGCCATGGACCTATTATAAGAGGTGTGTAAACGAGCGTAGTTCATTTCAACTGTGTGTTTACAGGCGAACGAACGCGTATGTGTGTGTGTGTGTGTGTGTGTGTGTGCGCGCGCGCGCCTACAGGACGGCGGGCGCGCGAAGACAATGACGTCACGGTTAACCGTGTACACGAAAAAAATTCCGTCATGTACACGGTTAGACATTTTTGTAAACGTTCACACCCCTAGTAGGGATCAACATAGCCGTATTGTTCCATAAAGGCAGAAAGGGTCTGAGACATTTTAGATGGTGTTGAAGTTCTGGAGCTAGACCTATCCAGTAGAGGGTTAATGACACAGTTCATATCACCTCCCGTAATTAGCACATGGGAATTTAAGTTAGGAAGAGAAGACAATAGGTTTTTCATGAAGTTATAGTCATCCCAATTAGGAGCATAGACAGATACGAGGAGAACCGGTTTCTGGTACAGTGTACCGCGGAAAATCACATAGCGACCGTTTGGGTCTGCAATAATTTTGTCTAGAGTGAAATGCACATTTTTCCTAACAAGTATGGCCACACCTCTCGTTTTCAGGTTAAATTTAGAATGAAAAATGTGTCCTATCCAAGGTCTAGACTATTTCTGATGATCAATGTTAAGTAAGTGTGTCTCTTGGAGAAACATTATGTCAGCTTTATGGTTTTGAATGTGTGAGAATATCCTAGCGCGCTTCACTGTGGTATTAAGTCCACCAACATTTAATGAGAGTATTCTTACCACCTGTCCACCACCCTTTTGTGAATGGGCTACGTCGGCCATAGAACAAAGATCGATATGAAGCGTAACATACCAGCACTGCAGTCTGTGGATTGTTCCAGAGCAAATGAGAAAAAGAAAAGGTAAATAAATGCAACATTGAAAGACACAATGAGACCGATGGGACATAAAACTAAACTAACAAAATACACAAAAAAGGAAGTTGGCTTACTTACCCCAGCCGTGTCCATCCCCACCTCCCCAAACCCCACAGCTTCCCTAACTTTTTGGTTATCATACCTCTTCGCCAATTGCATTGGCGCACACTATTCAACCTTTACTAACCTTCACTCGAATGCTTAGCTTCTGTTCCCATAATGTGTAACAGTGTCCCCATTATTAAGGTCAAACGAATAATAGAACAAAGAAATATTCCAAAGAACTTGGTCCATAGTATAATTAGCTATACGTGTGATTAATTATTCTCCATCCTCTTTAAAAGCAACAGGCTTTGAGAAGGTGAGTGATACTGAGCTTCTAGTGCTTGCTTGTCCACAATTGAAAAAGTAAAAAAAGAATAAGATAATAATGAATATCAAATAAAAATGGGGGGCATGATAAAAAAAATACCATAAAATAAATGGAGGTAAAAAAAATAAAAATAAAAAAGTGTAGTAGTATAAAATATAAATATACATATTAAAAAAAAAAAAATATATATATAGGGGAGAACGGGGTAATCTGAGCCACTTTTTACATTCTGGGGGTCACAACACAGGACCCTTAGAGCCAGCTAGTGTCTGGGGGTCAAAGCATAGGAAAATCAGAACCAGCGAGAACAGCCTGGAGAAGACCCAACTGGATTATAACATAAACCTGTCATATTCTACAACAAGGCCTACTCTACATTCCAGCCCTGAAGGTTACAGGGAAAGATGAGAAGGTGCTCTTTCCGTGTGGTTGCCCCAAGTCGTCTTCCTGGTGTATTTCCTTGGCATGATGGCTTTTCTACAATGTGTATGACATTAAAATAAAACATATGTCATGTAATATTACATTAAAATATGTTTAAGACTAAACTTAACTTGTGCCTCATGGTGGTTGAAAGTGAGACAGTGGCTCACTTTCCCCCACAGCATTTGGCTCACTTTCCCCCACCACCACAATTTGAGAAAAAACTACCTCTCTTAGCATTTCAGGCTAATCTTCAGTTATCAGCATCACATGGTTTCATATGTTGGTAGTTCATCAACACGTATGATAGAAGTTTTTCTACGTGAATACATTTGCTTTGGCACAACAGATGATTAAGTTGACAGCAAGAAAATTTACTTTTACATGCAAAATACCTATTTTGGTGAAAAAAACATGCTTACCACAGCACCACGAGATCCTCTCTTTCAGGGCCATGGGGAAATGAGAGAGGCTTGAAAACATACATCTCACATGACCACAAATGTTTTCCGTTGCCAAGATACAGGGGGTGGCTCACATTACCCGATGCCTCAGATTCCCCCGTTCTCCCCTATATAGACATAAAATAAAATAAATGAAGTGTATATCTTAGATACACACGCATACACATAAATGACATAAGGATCAAAACAGAATAGAGCGGGGGTATTACAGTAATTTTAGACAAATCATAATGGTAAAAAAAAATAAAAATTAAAAAAATACACACACACACACACTTTGGAATAAAATGAGAGATGCAGAGGATATCAAGCAGCAAGTGTCCAATTTACAGTAATAATAATAATAATAATACATTCATTTTATATGGCGCCTTTCAAGGCACTCAAGGTCGCCTAACATGCATAAAACAATTGAGGCAAAAACACAATTAAAACAAGTTTAAAAAGCACAGAGCTTGCAGCAGATTTTCAGTCCATGGGTGAGTATGCCTGCCTAAATAAATGTGTTTTGAGGTGGGCTATATTCAGCCTCACAGCTGAACAAAAGTGAAACATTCCTTCTCAGTAAAGCAAACTTACGAGGCAGGAGCGATAACAACAGTAACAGCTCAGTCATAGCTAATAACAAGAGTAACAGCACAGTCATAGCTCCTAAGAGCAGAAAATTATCACCAATAGTAACGCAACCCAACAGTATTGCCGAGAGGACGTAAGCAAAGTTAACATAACAGCTGGGATCGGCTCACCTGTTTGTTGACAAACAGCCCGCAGCGTGAGTGAAGTCAAATGCCCAGAGTGGGAAAGATTCATTCCGCTGTGTAATGGCTATTATTTAAAAAGTAATTAAAGAACTAAGTTGTTACCAGATGAGTTGTTTGTAGTTCGCATACTCCGGTTCACGGCACTCCCGATCGGGCTGCAGGCTGCTGGTGGTGGACTGCGGCAAACACCCGAGCTTCCTCGGGGGAGGAGAAGCCTCTCCTGGCCCCGTCTTTCAGCACAATCGTTAGCCTTGCCGGGAAGAGTAAAGATGGCTTCAGAACCAAGTTGTACAGCTCAGCCATGACTTCTCGATATCTGGTTCGCTGCTCCAGGACTTCTGGTGTATAATCCTCGAAAATCAGTACCGGTTTTCCCCTGTACTGCAGTTTTCCTCTCTGTTTGCGGGCCTCTCGGACGACCAATTCCCGCACTTGGTAGCGGTGAAAGCGAATAATAACAACCCGCGGCTTCCCCCCCGGGGGGTGGTTTGGCGATGAGGGCTCGGTGCGCCCGGTCAAGTTCGGGGGGAGTTGGTAGTATTTGGCTGCCGAGCAGTTCCACAAGCATGTCTGATCGACTCTGGCAGCCCGATTATCCTGATATTATTTCTCCGGCTCCGACCCTCCAAATCCGCTGTCTTAGCTGCTAGCTTAGCGTTGCTATCAGCTAGCGTGGTGCACTTCTCCTCGAGCAAACACATACGCTCTTCCAGCAGGTTAGCGTTTGACTCCACCGAGAAGATGCGCTAGTCATGATCTTCTACTTTGGCTTGGGTTTGAGTCAGTTTCTCTTCCAGAGATGAAAAGGCCATTTTGAACTCCGATGAGATGGCCACTCTGTGCTCCTCTAGCAGTTCAGCTATGTTAGCAACACAGGAGCCACCACACGTGCCATGAGATTCTGCCTTTTTGGCGTCGTCTTTCTTGGATTGTTTGCCTGGTTTCGAGGACATTTTGCCAGTTTTACATATATACCACGTTAGTTTTTGAAAAAGTAGTGGGAGAGCAAAGCTAATGCGGCCACTACATTCCGATCCCCAACCGGAACCCCCTGCTTGTCATTTGGAAGGAAACATCTGTCAGAAGTATGATATATGTAGATGTCTTTCTTTTTTGTGGGAATGTGTCTTGCTCTCTCATATTCTTTTCGTAGATAACAGCTTGGCTCAAAAGAGGCTTTCACTTGCTCCGCTTTTAAACACACACACACACACACACACACACACACACACACACACACACACACACACACACACACACACACACACACACTGTGGAGATGTAATGCATAGTGACATGTTTGAGTGGAGCTGAGACACAGAATGAGTGAAGCAGGGAATATCTTAAATGTAACACCTACTCATCTACATCAGAAACAAACAAGTCAGAGACACCTCTTCAGACAGGCTAGCAAACTGACTTGCACCACCTCACACCAACTGAAAATAGGTATAAAATAAATAAACTCCATTATTCAGCCATGTTCTAATATTCTCGTACCAAATATTAATCAAGAACCGACATGTAGGCAATTTAGACACATCATCGCTTTAGATAAAATGTTGTGTGACTTCCCCTAGCATTGGTAATTAATGGAATACCGCCAGCAGAAGATAATATAAATCTGGTAGACGGCTAATCTCAAAATGTTCTCAAATGTCATTTGCCACTTCTGACAATCAGGTAATCTTACTATAGATTATTTGTCATCATATTGGTTCTGTCAGGTAACTCTCCAGTGATTGGAGCAGTGTTGTGACTGCAGAGTAGCCATTTAAGTCAAATGAGCTGTTGTGCCAAGTGTATAGAGGCGATGTTATCAGAAAAGAGTCAATGAGATGACACTGGATATAGAAAGACATTGTCAGTGATAAGAACGGGTTGCTAGGCACCCTGTTTCTCTCCTCACCTCCGTCTATTTCCACTGGAGCTCATTATGTGTTTGTGAAAAGTCAACCTTGAAAAGTCATCAGCCTGGACCTGTACTGAATGTAGTAGTATAAAGAACAGACAATAAATATTGAATATGCGCTCATGATAAAGATGATTGCCATCAGTACGGCCTTTTCACCAATGTGAACCTGTATCCAATACTGGGATGTGGCAAGTACCGGTTCGCGGTTGGTTCAACTTGCAATCCTCCTTAGTACAATTTTGTTTTCCAAGGGCATCGAATGCCACATCATTACGTCACTGTACACACCTGTGTACGTCTCCACTCTCCCAACTAAAGCTACCGCACTTTTAAAAGTGTTGCTCCTGGAATTATAAGAATCCAAACATGACTGGTCCGGCGTATTTGTCCTGCTCGCTATGATTGGTGTGGATAGTGATAATGTTTCAGTTCAGTTTTGTGGTGCAGCCTGTTCTTGTCCAACATCGGCAGAATTTTGACTGACTGACTATAATGGGGTTAAAGGGGAGTGTCATGAGTTTTCTCATACACTACACCAATTTGGTATCTTAATGAAGTACAGTTGTTACTTACTGATTTTTTCCTTAGCAGTTTCCAGTGCCTCCTGGTATGTGAAGTCAGACAGCTCCGGTCCATTTATTGAGATCCACATGCAGGCTGTAAGATTTTCCTCTGCAGCCTGTTGCGGATGTTTGTATTGACCTGAACATTGACTGGTAGTAGTTACAATAGCAGAAGAGCAAACGTTAGGATCCTTGTTACTGGTGCTAGATTTACGTTGGGTGGATTAAAAAAAACTGCTGTTTTTGCTATTTTCAGATGGTTTGAAATTATAATTTACTTGTTGGGGGCATAGGGGAAACACTACCATAGAAATAATATACATTTTTGACAATTCTGCAAAAGGCAAATTTATTTATACAGCATAATAATATATATTTTCAAAGTAGCTTACAGACATTTACACTTTGAAAGGAAGTTAAACTAATATTCCCTGGATCACATTCACATTCTTTAATGTTCTCTGCTTACAATTAAGGTTAGCATTGGTCATGATTAGTTTAAGGCCACTTCATTTGATGGTCACAGATGAGACTCCATAAACTGAACACAACTTCCTGGGAATTTAATTGTTTGGGATCCTGCGGTGAAATGAGATGTGAACAAATCCAGCAATTTTAGACGGGGTATAAAAAGAGTGCACATGGGTTTAAAAAGTTGCCCAGACACAGCCAGATAGTTAAAGAGAGATGCCTCTAGTCAAAAGTCAAATGTAAGTGTAACCGGGAAGCATTAGACATCAATTGGTTTGACTGATTTGAGACTAGGAAGCACAGCTGTAAACATTGGGTCTTGTGCTGACAGTGTTATGAAAATGTGCATGGTGACTCTAAATTGCCCATAACTGTCAATATGAGTGCGAGTGGTTTTCTGTGTGTATATGTGTTTGCCATGGTCACAGGTTGTCATTTGTCACTGACTGATTGCAAACTTAAGAAGACTGGTATTTTCTAATATAAGCCTGTCAGAGGGCAGATGGCAAGAGAGAGGGATGAGAGAGGAACGCAGGAGAGTGTCAGGCTCTTTGAGACCTTGACAATGAATAATAACCTTAAATAAACTGAAACCAACATGATAAGGCACCAAAGAAGAGCACTGGAGTGCGACACCACAGTACTGGCAACAGAGAGCATTCAGTTTATGTTTTGACCTGTTAGAAGCTGTTACAACCGTACAGCTTTGTAATAATTTTACCAGTACAACCTGTGATGCGACAATGAGTCAACTCTGTTAATGCCTGGCAAGCTGTCCAATGGGTTCACTGCCAACCCTGTCTCGTAGAAATCACTTTTATATGGTACCAAATTGTTTTCCCAATTATGTTGCAGAAGCAAACGTGATCTGCAGCTGGATTATGTTCATAGCCAACATTTCTATAAGCGATATATTTATGGAGTGGCAAAAGGTAGGATTTTGACTCCAGACTCCCTGGCTGTGGCTAGATTTAGGCAACAAAAGCACTCTGTGTGCTTATCACAGGTGGAGGTAGTGCCAAGTTAGGTTGGTGTTGGAGGTGTGTGGCTTCTCCCGTTATGTCATAACAGGGAGAAGATCCTACTGGAGTTTTTAAACACAGCTTTTCAAAAATGTGTAGGTGGAGTTGTTTTTGTCTAATACTTAGCGAGTTTTTAGACACATTGGGGACCCAAATTAATGTTTGAAAAACAATGAAAAAGTGATTTTTGCACATTAGGTGACCTCTTAAAGGAAATACATTACATTTGATTTAATGTTGATAATAAGCTTGTCTCAAGTCCCTGCTGACCTGTTCTGGATTAAACCAAAACTTGATTTTTAATAGTTTAATAAAGCTGTTGGCAGTATAAACAGATTATTTCTGATTCCTTTAGTATCACCGTTTTTGCTATAATTACCATATACAATATTTCTTAGTTGTGTTTCTAGAAAATGTTATCAGGCATAATAATTCTTTCAAACATGTATTTGTTTTTTGAAACTAGTTGGATATAAATGGTATAGATAATGGATGCATTGATTTTGTGGGACAAATTGTTCAAACGCCCCTAGGAAGTAATTTCAAAAGGTTATAGAAATAATGCACTGAACCAACTATTACCACGAGCATATGGATGATTCATGTCCATTGCGAATGGGAGAGACACATTTTCTCAATATATTGGCGCTTACTGCCTCTGCTACAGATTATGTTTAAATAACTTCCATTTAATATCCGCTGTGTTTGTCACAGGGATTGGACTTTAAGTGGATACTTCTGCACAACGCTTTCCAAAGTAGTTTCACATCAGAGGAGTGAGAGCCTCCTTGTAATTATCAGATAGCTGTCTATTTTGCACAAGTTGGGTGAAGTTAATACATCAAGTGTAAAATTTGTATTCCTGTTCTGCTTTTTATATATGTGTTTTTTATTTGAAACGTGTGTGTGTGTCTGAGATTGAAACTGTGCGTATGTGTGTAATTGGTGATTCTGACCGGTTTGCTGGATCATTCCACAGCAGAGGGCTGAACAAACCCATTACTCTGGCTCAGTGCTTCTGACACACACACACACACACACACACACACACACACACACACACACACACACACACACACACACACACACACACACACACACACACATGCACGCACGCACGCACGCACACTCAAAAACTCAACAGTGACCTGCAGTGACTTCAGTATACCACATGGCTTGTTACAGTATGTGCTCTGTGGGAAAGGTCACAGAATGGAAGCAGTGGTGGAGTGGAATAAAAAAGTCAGGAGAAGTTGGCAGGAAATCAGAGGTGGGGGAGATTGTTTTAAATGGAGAGACAGAGTGTTTGTCGGTGTGTGAAAGAGTAAATGGATTCTCTCACTGTCTGTTGTCGCCAGAGGGGGGGGCAATAGAATATTTCCAATCCACTTTCTACACACAATCAAAAACCACACCAGACGCCTTGTACTATCATCTACAGGTGTGTGTGTATGTGTGTGTGCATGCATCTGAGCTTGTTGGGGAAGGTGTGGGCATTAAATTGAGCAATGGAGTGCTCTCATTGATTTCCACAGTAAAGTAAAAGTAATCTTCTCTGAGCTGGGCTCAATGTTTGCCCGTCTGTGTGTGTATGTCTGTGTGTGTGTGTGTGCCGCTATCCCTCTGTGATTGAAACAGTGGTCAGAAAACAGAATTAAACATTTTATGGGACCTCCTCGTAGATATATCACTCCAAAATCAGTTGATAGCAGATTATAATTGTAGCAATAAAACAGGAACACTGCCCCGTACAGTCCAAACAGAAGCCACAGTAAGCCTCACATGCTTTTTATTTGTGAGGATATGGAAGGGTTCGGGTCAGGTTTGCTACTACAGCTCCTAAATTGCTTTCCAGCGAACTGGTACATGACATTTTTCAACCTGCAGAAAACACGCCATTTACTTCAGGGAGCAAGTCGTATGGTCTAGTAAAGTGCCAGTGGCTTGTGAGATTTATAATGCTCTGTCTGGGAAGTGAGGGACCTTTTGTTATGGAAAAGGGGTCTAAAAAACTCCTTTCTTAACAATATACACTTGCACGATCCTCACAGCCTCTGCCCCTGACAAACGCAGAAGAGTTGTTGTATGGGTGGGTATTTAGATGGCCCCTTTATAAACAGAATCATTGTATTCTGTCTCTGATACAGACTCCATCTGACCTGTCCTCCCTTTCAAAGCTACAACCTTCACCACATAACATCAGATGCTCTCTATAAATCATTATTCTCTATTATTATTATTATTGGTCAATTCCACAGACACACCCGCACAGTAGACCTAAGTGATGAAACATAACCAAGGTTAATTCAATATAATCTGTTACAAATGTGATTTATCGGTTTGTCAATAGTGGACACAGACACTCTGACTGAATATCTTCATACTATTGATTTAATAATACATTGTTTTTGTAATGTGTCCAGTATTATACACCATTGAGACACATGAAAACATATAAACTGCATAATAATGGATAGTGGTGATCTGTAGGGTCTGTACGGAGATAAAGAATGACTGTGTTTCTTTATGTGTGAACATGAGGTCCCACTGAGATGATGGTGGGGTTTTTTATCGAGAAGAAGGACATTAAGTGAATTACATCAGATAGATAAGTAATTACATGCAGTAAAATGTGTACACTAATTACATTTAATATATCACTTAAGGCGAGACACGGCAGGCAAAAACATCGTTTTTTTAAGCACTGGTCAATTTTGAGATTTGTGTCTATTTAGCTTCCATAACATCTCTTCTTTCATACTAGTATGGATAAAAGGTCCAAAATATACGTTTTAGGTGTTTATTTTACTAAACTTTGACTGCTTGCGTCTGTATTTTGCTCCTAAATTCGTCAAAAGTGAGCATTCTAACGTAACATACAGCACCGCGACCGCTGTATGAATCATAATAACCATGGTACTGTTGGAAAGCTCTGAATCTCAAGAACAACGTTATCTGATCCAAATATGGTCATTTCCTTTGTATCAGTAACCAATCGTGAAAGTGTGAGGAGGGATTCAATGCTAGGAACGCGACCTCATTGGCTAATGCACATTTCTGACGATGTGATTCGCTAAAAGGCATCACGTGATGCTAGCCGCGGTAGCTCGAAAATCACAAAATAAAATGGGAAAAACGTCGAAAATATGCCAAACCAACACAAAAAAAAATACTTAATCAATTGGCTACGGACACTACATGATCGCCATTTGAAGGGGAGAAGTGTTAAAGACATGTAAATCACGCCGATCACGTCGGAGAGACACAGACTGTCAGAGGATCAGAGGGGACATGGTGGGGAGAGAGAGCGTCTGTGCCGACTCCGGAGTAGGTTGACAGACAGTGGCTAATAATAAATGAATCACGTTTAAATTAGCATGTGGATGTAAATGTTACTATGCTATGGTTTATATGTTAAGCAGTGGTAGGTCTATATGGCATTGAAGGGTGTAGGGCCTAATTCAATAAATTACTCTAGCTATCATCAGTGATTATCAGCAGAATTCACGTTTTTATCTTTAACGGCCGTTTTCTCAAAATGAGCTTTTTCCAATACTCTGCGAAAGATATCTCAACTTCTATACCACTGACATCAACCAAACTTTCTATAATCATTCATAGCACTATTTTAAAGGTTTTTACAGAAGGATTTGTTAATATATTGTTAATTGTCTGATTTATGATACATTTTCCTCCTAAAAACATGCCTAAAATGCATTTCTAAGACATGTACATAGTATTTTTTGATTTATTAAATGAAAAAAGGCTGTATCCAAAATCTGTTCTGTAAAAACCTTAGAAACTAATATGTGCTTAAAATAAAATAGAGATTTTAACTCTGGCTTTATCCAACATCTCAAATGTTTTCTCGAAAAATGACCCAAATTTACGCATAATTGGTTAAATATTGCCATATTTGCATATTTAATATAATACTAAAGAAAAACATGTAATACAAAAAATAATTGTGTTAGTGTCAGTAATCAACTGGCAAAGTTTCGTGATGATATCTACAAGTTAAAAAAAAATCCCTATTCACCTGGGGTGTCTCGCCTTAAAGCTGCATTGGTCCATAATCTCACATTATGAATGGATCCAATGGCGATGTGCACAGTATGAATGGTGTCGTTTACAGTGGATTATCACCCCCTCTCTGTTTGTTCAAATTGGCTCTACTGAACAATTCAGTTTTTTGAGCTGATTGTGTTCACTAAAGACAGAATCTCGTCTCCTGCTACACTCTGTGACAAATATAACGATTTGAGGGAAGTGTGCCTTGAAACAGTAAACACCATCCTGAGTTCATCCAACTCTTCGATTCCCAGAAACTGCCGTATTAACTGTATGTGAAGAGCCATTATTAGGCAGCACAATATATCGACTGTTGTCGTACAATAAGAGACCAAGCTCTGAAGTAAATGTTTTGGAATTATTAATTGTGTAATATGTAATTTAGTATATTGTTTTTTAAAGTATTGACGATATTTGTGCATTGCATATATCATTTACGTATGTGTTAGGAATATTCTGAACTGCTGTTTTTGGCATATTTTTTTTTTATGCTTTATTGATAGTGCAGAGAGACAGAGGTGAAATGGGGCAGAGAGGGGAGTGACATGCAGAGAACGACTGTGGGTGGGAATCGAACCCGGGTCTGCTGCTGGGCCCGGCCCGGTGGGGGGACGCCTTACCAACTGAGCTAAGGGCGCCCCTGAACTGCTGTTTTTAAAGAAACCTCCATCATACTGTTCTGGAACGTTGTCAAAAAAACAACGGTGGGTGTATTTCTGGGCTCATTTATTCAGCGGTTTATTATTATCTTGATTGAAATAATGGCCAAATGTGGAATTCTATACACGTCTTGTCACATGAAGACATTTGTGATGCAGCTTCAGTACAATGAAGATAAATGGCAGAAAATATTCAAATAATCCAAAAACCTCCACATTAATATCAGACTTTGATCTTTTTTGAGCTTCCTTTTAAGGCCCGCCGTTTTCAATCATCATATTTATCACAATCAGGAAGAGATCCATTGTAGAGCAGGATGACAGCAGGGTGCTCCATAAATTACAAGATAAGAAGATATACACATTAAGGCAAGGCAAGTTTATTTATATAGCAGAATTCAGACACAAGTCAATTCAAAGTGCTTTACTGGGGCATAACATACAGCAATAATTAGACCTTAGAAATTGCATAAAAACAAACAAAGAACAAATACAGGCAGACAAATTGCCATCAAACATTTTATTTCTTGTGCACTGATCGCGGTTTAAAGACAGGTTTTCTTCTATCTCTTACGGTAGAACTGGTGATTCATGTTTATTCTCAACTAAAATACTTGACGGTGTTCTCTCAGTATGACCCACACTGTGCTCTGTAATCTGTCTGATAACACAATACCGATTAAGCACGTTTATTGTTGATTACATCTCTTTTGATTTGTCCACTCGACTTACAGCATACCTGCAGGGGGGAAGCAAGGCTCATTTATGTGATTGCCAATCATACAATCAGAATAGCTATTATGAAT
The DNA here is from genome assembly GCF_949987685.1 of Ammodytes marinus. NCBI lineage: Eukaryota > Metazoa > Chordata > Actinopteri > Uranoscopiformes > Ammodytidae > Ammodytes > Ammodytes marinus. The sequence continues at coordinate 8,904,701 of NC_137235.1, read as the reverse complement.
AAGGCCCGATGACTCATTTGTGAAATGTGTCATCTTTCGCACAGGCATAGTTCATCAAAAGTTTTATTTATTTTTTGGACAGAAAGCTCGTTGATTAAAAAGGAATGTGAGGTGAAAGATGGAAGAAACAAAATGTGCTGAGGTGAGACTGTTAAAGTTGTCAAGTCACATTTTGGTAATTGTAGTAAGAGGGAAAGTAGACAAGTTATTTTTAAAGGGAGAGTGCCCCATTCGTGTAGCACAGGTAAGAGCAACTAATCAACAATCACCAGACACTTTATTAAGTACACCTTGCTTGTACCAGGTTGGATCCCCTTTGGCCTACTACTGCCTTCATTCTTTATAGCATACTTTCAACAAGGTGTTGGAAACATTCCTCAGAGGTTTTTGTCCATATTGACATGAAACCATGACACAGTTGTTGCAGATTTGTCGGCTGCAAATCCATGATCTCTCGTTCCACCACATCCCACAGGGTTGGGTTGAGATCTGGTGACTGTGCATGCCTTTGGACTATGTGAACAATGTGTCGACTCAACGATCGATTCTCGACTCGTGCTCAAGACGACTCTAAAAATAGAAATCGGTAAACCGGGGGTTTTACTTTATTTGATTTTTTGGGGAAATGGGAGAGTTCACGTGTGGACGCGAGCGCGCTGCAGGCTTCATTTATGTAATGTGCGCGCATTATATGTCCGGTGTGGGACAACAGTGCAGTGCAAAATATGCAGCATAAAGTTATAGGCCTATAGCATTCGTTTATGAACGTGATGTTAAATCACCTTCACAGCCCCCGCCCGAGCAAAGCAGCGAGTGGAGCGCTGTGACGGTGAAAATCACCGAGACCTCGCCAGTGTGAGCGAGTGAGCCGATCTGCAGAAAAACTCTGTGGTTTTGACGGCAACAATGATAGAGAGGGATATCCTGCCCGTTAACGTTGTCTATGGGAACGGCTTCCACGCTCTGTTTGTATGTCTTGAGCCCGATTACACAACAGAGCCATGTTGGAAAGCTGACTGCACGACTGAAGGGACTGTACAGTGAGCTGCCTCCCTCCTTTATTTTCTGTTTTCAGCCGAGTAGCCTAAGTTACATTCACCTCCGACACATGTACACTGTAGAAAAGGCCCCAACGTTTAGGTTACAGTGTGTATTATTTTCTATAGTGTTTTGGGATGTGTGTTGTTCAGTGTGGACATTTCTTCACCGTGCCCAGGACGAGATTACGGTTGTTCCCCGCCTTCCCATGCGCACTTCGGTAGAGTCAGAGTGCTGAAGGGTGCGCACTAATGAGCATTAGGTTATCATTAAAAATCCAGTCTGCTAAGCGCCCTACCACCGGGGGGAGAGAGAATGAGAAAGAGAAAGAGAGAGAGACGCGCTGACAGGATGCAACGTTCAGCTGCGCACCTGCTCCTCCAAGGTGTGTGCCGGTATCGTGCCAAGTAACCGCTGATAAGAATTGTGTCCCCGCCGGCCGGTGAGCGCACATGCATCAAGTAAAGGCGAACATATTAACACTTCATAAGGTCGTAAAAAAGTCGGGTCGTCTTATATTCGGGGTCTAGTATTCGGCGTCCAGTAATGGACTGCCCGTTACCAGAGCGGTCATTCAGCTTCAGGGCCTGTGTCCAAGTTGTGTTTATTTTATTTTTTATCGGGTGGAACCAACATTGGCCGCGTTTCCCAGATGCGATCGTTCTTTGGGGCCAAAGAAGGGTCGAAAGAAGGGTTCGCCAAAGAAAGAAGGGTTCGCCAAAGAAGGAGCGTTAAGATACGGGTGTTTCCCAGATGGCTTCTTAAGTCCCTTCTTTGGAGAGCCGTAAGATGAAGCGAAAGAAGCATCGAAAGAAGTACTTTGGTGGGAGCTGTCCACCGCGGTCGTGCTGAAACTGAATAAATCGATGCCAGGCAAATCGATCACCCACCTCTTTATCAGCGCATAAGTCACACACAGCGCCCCGTGGTCCCCCGCACAGGTTCAATTAGTTTAAGTATGTAGCGTTTGTGTGGGTGCGAGTGTGTGTGTGTGTGTGTGTGTGCCAACAGGTGTATCCAAGTAGTAATCAGGCCCATTAGCGCATATATACCCCCGTGGATATAGGCACACATATGTGAGAATGGAAAGAACCGGCGTCAAAAGAAGCAAGCGGGCACCGGCGTTTACCGCAGAGGAGATGGGCGTCTTGGTGGACGAGGTCTGGCAGCACCAGGATATCTTATTCGGGGGAACAAAGGGCAAAAAAAATATCACCGTCAAGAACCATGTTTGGAAGGCCATAGCCCAAAAGATGTCCCCCTCCAGCCCATGTGGTCTGCGTGACTGGGGCGCTATCCGAAAGAAGTGGCAGGAGTTCCAGAGCCAGACTAAGAGGAAGAGTGCCAAGGTGAGGAGCGAAGCCATGGGCACGGGTGGTGGAGCACCGGGTGGGACGACCCTCACTCCCGACGAGGAGAAAGTCCTCTCAATTATCGGGAAGACGGCCTCTGAAGGCATTAGTGGGGGCATCGATGTGCTGGGGGACGAGGGGCTCTCATTAAGTGAGGATGAAGAGGAGCCATCCGGGAGCAGAGCAGGGACGTGCACGCCACCAGGAGAGGACGACCCCCAACAACCATGGCCTGTCCCTGCGCGCCAACCAGCAGGGCCCGGTGTCCGTATGCGTGGAGGCTCACGATGGCGGCCCGCGATAACAACCTGCACCTGCAGTGAGACGCTGGTGCGCCTGGAGAGGGAGAAGCTGGAGGTGCTGCGGGGGATGGAGGGCCACCTCCAAAGACAAACTGCCCTGCAGGAAGAGGTGGTCCGGATGAAGCAGGAGAGGTTGGAGCTGCACCGGAGACAGCTGGCGCTTGCAGAGGCCCAGTTCAACCGTCCCTCCATCTCGGTGCCAATCATCTTTCCCCAGGATTCAGGTATGGGTATTTCAATGTTTTATCTGCATTACCCAATGTATCCCGTTCAATTTCACTAATCAATCTCCCTTCATTGCAGGTGATGCAGAGGCCCAGCAGTAAATGCAGCGCGGAGCCCCCCCCCCCCCCCCCCCCATCATATGGTTTCAATAAACTACTTTGGTTTCCTTTTCAACCATGTATTGTGTGGATCATTTTGCATTGAAATGAGGGTGTCAAATAGCAACAAAAAGTCCCAGGCAATTTGTAATTTATCTAAGCGTAGGTTCATGACATGTGCGTATTGTGCGCCCTTTCAGCACAGCATGTTTTGCGCTAATTTCCCACTTGTTACATGGTCACCTCAGAAATGTGGGCACTATACTCCCACATACTGTATGCAACAATATTTCCTTAACAATCCAGTGCCATACTTTCAGGTAAAGCACCCGGACACTGAAGCAATTAATCAGTGTGCAGGACGTTACATGTAGCCTACATCTGCTGGTTCTGTTTATTTATTTCAGCCTTCAGGCCTGACAGTGGTTGTGGGTTTATGGTTGTGGGTTTATGGTTGTGGGTTTATGGTTGTGGGTTTATGGTTGTGGGTTTATTAGTGATCAGTGCTTGGCGACTTGTGGTGAAGGGGTAGGGGCTGGGGTTGTTGGACCTCAGAAGAGGTGGATAAGTTCCTGTCTGGTCTGGGCTCCGGCCTGATGCAGTACTGCTCGCACATTGCGGGGGGCGGGGTTCGGGGCTTCGTCCTCTGAATGTTGCTCTTCAACAGGAGGCGGCTCATCTGCGCCAACGCGCACTGCAATGTTGTGCAGCATGGCGGTGACAACAATCACTTGGCAACACTTGATTGGTGACAAGCGCAGCCCCCCGACGAACGATGAATGCACCTGAAGCGGGACTTCCAAATGCCAAACACCCGTTCGATCTTCGTCCTGGTGCTTGTGTGGGCCTCATTGAATCTCTCCTCCTGTGGTGTTGCTGGGTTGGTTACCGGCGTGACGAGGTAACTCCGGAGAGGGTAGCCACTGTCCCCTAGGATGATGCCCCGGCCAAACACTCCTCTGCCAGCCTTCTGCCCCACAGCTGAGTTGGCCCACATGAAACTGTCGTGAGTGCTGCCTGGCCACCTGGCGACGATGTCAGTGATGAGGCCATTGTGATCCACCACCACCTGCGTGTTTATGGCCGCGTAGTGCTTGCGACCAATCCAGCACGGATCCACCAGGGAGGGATTGTGGATTGGAATAAGGGTGCCATCTACCAGACCGATCACCCGGGGGATCCCAGCCACTGCGTGGAACCCTTGGTGGACCATGCGGACCTCGTCCCGTGTGGTGGCCATCTTGATATGGGTCCGGGCATGGCGCAGGAGAATTGGTGTCACAGCTGCCACACTCCGTGACACCGATGCCTTGCTGAGGCCGGTGCCGTCCCCCACCACCTCCAGGAAGCTCCCCACTGCGTAAAAACGCAGAGCAGCCAGGAGCTGCACCTCCGGGCTGAGGGCAAAATTGCAGCGGGTTGCTCTCTGGATGTGTGGAGACACCAGAGTTATTAGTCGTTGGATCTCCGCACGGGGCAGCCGGTACTTTGCCTGGACGGCCCGGTCTGACAGCACGTCCAGTGGGGAGAAGTTCTGACGCACGTAGGCGTTAATGTAAACCGTCTGGCTTCGCGCACGGCGACGCGGCTGGTTGGCAGCGAGAATTTGCTGTATTGCAGCCATGGTTTCTCACACGCGCGGACTTTGGCAACGCCTTTATATAGAGTAGCAGGTGGATCCGCTCTCAATGAGGTTCAGCTGAATTCAATTCAATCTGTTTCCTTGATATCTGTGAAATGCCACAGGGTTGTTGATGTTTTTTTATGTGTAGTACTATAAACTCTTGTGTGTGGAAAACGTAAACCTGTAATTCATTAAAAAAAAAAATTCTCTATTAGTTTATGTTTATTGCGCCAGGTCCGCATTGAGCATTGTTTTATTATTTCGAAAAGTGGAGGAAATAAATTTCCCTACGCGGCATGATCACTGACGATTTGGTCGCTAAGAAGGTTGAAAGAGTGGGTCAGCTCCGTCGTACAGTTCCATCTTAGTGAAAGTACTACTTTCGCTAAGAAGGAATCTGGGAAACGCATTCTTCTTTCACAGCGTTCTTAAGTGCGCTCCAAAGAAGAACTCTGCCCAAAGAGGCTCTTTGGGATTCTGGGAAACGCGGCCATTGGCTGTGCTCTCAGAAGCGGCCGGGGCATGCGTGTGTGCAATGGGAGAGAGAACGCTTCGTGTGGAGAGTAAAAAGAGGCAGGGGACATCGCCAAAGCCAATGCAAAGCCTCGAGTCATTATGTTGCGAGTCAACGTATCAGAGGCAGGAATCGGCTGTGCAATGGACTTTTACTGTAGCCTGCACTGCTGAGGAGAGATTGCCAACTGCGCTGTCCTTTTACGCACCGCCAGGGCCGCCGTAATGTTTAGATTTCATCATTTGCTTCAACGCCCTTATGATAATAAGAATGAGAGGCTTCATTCAAACGCTGTCCATGTGCTGTCTATGCGGTCGTTGTGATTGTAACTTTGTCGGCTGTAAACTGAAACTAACAGAGATCGCGGAAGCCTTCCCCTCGACAACGTGACGTGCACTGCCCCGGTTATCATTCACCGATCACAGCGGGGCTCAAGAATACAAATGTATGCAGAAAAGGAACAAATTGGTGAATAAAAATTCACCAGAATGCAGGAAATTAAGCATTTAATGCTCAAAAACCCAATGTTTAATCAAAACCTACGTCCTTCAAATTCAGGATAAAAAAAAATGTTATAGGCCAAAGGATACTTTGGAAAATTCTTAAATTTTATTTGCTTTTATAGTTTGTTTTAATAGCTTAATTCTAATCAAATAATTTTAGATATAAATAGGCTATTTTATCATGGTTATAGATTGCTAATTTTACCAGTAGCTACTGCTTTGTCTGATAGCGCTGCACCTCGGCCAATTTACAGCACCCCCCCTAAGAAAGTAGTTCCAACGTCCCTGAATGTGCAGAATTATTATGCAACTAAATTAAAAAAAATTAAATTTTCCCATCTCACTTTATTATTATTTTCATCTGTTAAAGTGAGAATAATAAAACAACTAAAAATTTACAAATAAACATTTCTGACATGTAAAAAAAAATAATCAGTGACCAATATAGCCACCCTTCTTTTCAATAACTGTCACAAGCCTTCCATTCATGGAGTCTGTCAGTTTTTTTATCTGTTGACAATCAACTTTTTGTGCAGCAGCAACCACAGCCTCCCAGACACTGTGCCGAGAGGTGTACTGATTTACTTCACTGTAAATCTCCCGTTTAAGCAGGGCCCACGTGTTCTCAATAGGGTTTAGGTCAGGTGAGGAAGGGGGCCATGTCATTGAGTACTTTGATGCATGCGATGGAGCATTGTCCTGCATAAAAATCATGGTCTTCTTGAAAGATGTAGACTTTTTCCTCTACCACTGCTTGAAAAAAGTGTCAGTAGGCAGTAGGTTTGGGAGTTGATTTTGAGGCCATCTTCAACACAAAAAGGTCCAACTAGCTCATCTTTGATAATAACAGCCCATACCAGTACCCCACCTCCACCTTGCTGGCATCTGAGTCGAAGTGGAGCTCTGTGTCCGTTACTGATCCAGACACGGGCCCATCCATCTGGTCCATCAAGACTCACCCTCATCTCATCAGTCCATAAAACCTTTGAAAAATCTGTCTTCAGATATTTCTTGGCCCAGTCTTGACGTTTCAACTTGTGTGTTTTGTTCAGTGCCAGTGGTGGTCGGGTTTCAGTCTTCCTTACCTTGGCCATGTCTCTAAGCACTGAACACCTTGTGCTTCTGAGCACTCCAGGTAGGTTGCAGTTCTGGAATATGGCAGCACTGGATGATAATGGGTTCCTGGTAGCTTCACGTTTGATTCTTCTCAAATCTTTGGCAGTTAATTTGCGTCTTTTTTTCTCAATACGTTTCTTGCGAACCTGTTGGCTATTTGCAACAAAACGTTTGATGGTTTTGTGGTCACGCCCCAATATCTTAGCAATTTCAAGAGTACTGTATCCCTCTGAAAGACTTTTTACAATTTTTGACTTTTTAGAGTCCGTTAAATCTCTTTTTTGGCCCATTTTGCTTGAGAAAGAGAAGCTGCCTAATAATTATGCACACCTTGATATAGAGTGTTGATCTCCTTAGGCCACACCCTCACTCATTACACAAATACACATTACCTGGTATGCTTGAATCCAATAAGCACTCAAGTTTATACAGCTTGAAGTTGGAAAATATGCATCAAAATTATGATATGGCCAACATACTCACTTGCCTAATAATTGTGCACACAGTGTAATAAACAAAACTATCTTAATATAAAATTAATCCAATGAGAGTTCTCAGAGAATGAATCAACACACAGCAAACTTACAGAACTGAAAAAAGGGAGCCAACATTCAATATTTTGCTTACCCAATTAATTTCAGACCTTGGAGTCAGATTATGAAAACTATTTCTGAAATCCGGGTACTAATTGTCACTGTGTATTCTGCCGAGGGACTATAAATAATAGGGAAGGATAAATAACGTACAAACGAAGAAGCTTATGATTGGAAGAGACATACAGTGGGTGTATGCAGGTAGATAACGAGGGAGAACAGAGGTGGTTTAGTATGGAATATGTTGATGTAACACACACACAGCTGCTCGGCCACTTAATGCACTATAGGTGACCGATGGACTTTAACCCCTGCCTGGCTGTGCTACAGTAAGTGGACACTCTGTGGGCATCCTGTTCTCATCAACAACACATTTTTGTTTTAATTCCTGTGGCAGTAAAAAATGATGTGAGACCTGCCGCCACTAAAAACCCTAACACTTGGGACTAAGAAGATCGTAATAGTATAACTGCTGACACACGTCTATGAACGCATTAAAAATGCCGTCCTGCACCGACAAACAACGTCACAAGCAAGTAATTAATTACCTGGCATGAGTGCAACAAACCCCCCGCTCCCCAACAGCGTGCACACACACACACACACACACACACACACACACACACTCACAGACACTCCGTATGCTGCTATTGCTCTCTGCTGCTACAGTCGTTCTGTCTGCTTTTTTTGTGTTGCTGTTACGTGTTTGATTTCCTGCACCCTAATTTAATTTCCACTGCTGTCAAAGCTTCCTTACACTGCTCTCTGTTGAGGCTTAAACCTTACTTACTACTATCAACTACCTTGACATTCAAACACACACACACACACACACACACACACACACACACACACAAACAAACATGGCGGCAAACACACAGTTTCACATTCATGCACGTCTAAATAGCCCATAGGCAGCCTGGAGGCCTTCCAATTAACAGCAGCACACACTTTGAGGGTCTATCAAAAGCGGACGATCAAATTTTTGTCCTATAGGGGGAAGAAGTGCTCAGGAGCAACATGACACAAGACGCACACACATGTAAGCAGACATATTCACAACACACATGCACTCACACTGCCACTGGGAGATGTTTGATTGGAGTCTTTTAATCTTTTATTACAATCGTCATCATTCTAACCTCCGCAGTAGTGAACGTCATGCCCCCGAGAGGAAACACACATGCACACAGATGCACATGTGGAAACAAAGAGGAACCCCCCCCCCCCCCCCCACACACACACACACACACACACACTTGTTCTTCTATTTTTGTGAGGAAATTATTCGACATAATGCAGTCCCTAGCCCTTAACCATCAGAGATACATCTAAAACGCTAACCCTAACCTAAACCTCATTCTAACCTGGTCCTTAAAACATAGTTTTGACTAGCAAATAGGCTTTTGAAGGAGTGAAGACCATGCAGGCAATATGTCCTCACTATCCAAAAATGTCCTCCATCTGGGGGTTATGAGCTAAAACTGGTCCTCATAAAGATGTCTGTACAAGTACACACACACACACACACACACACACACACACATACACATACACATACACACACTGTCTAATGGCAGGTTGAGTGTGGGTGGATGAGAAGACGTATGCTGGTAGGGAAGAGATAGGGGGGTCGGATGTAGAGACCGGGGAAGGGCAGATTAAGTATGAAAGGGAAGTAAGGAGGTGGAATTCAGTGATAGGAAGGCGTCAGGGTGTAGGGAGGTACATGGTGTGTTGGAGGAAAGATGAAAGGGAGGATTAAGGGGGTGAGAGAGTTAAAGTGGGAGGGCAGAAAAAGCTAAAATAATGGTCGGGAGAATGATGGTGAGACGAGAGCTCCTTCGGTTAATCCATCTGAATTGAAAAGTAACAAGTGAAGTAGGGAGGGAGGAGGAAATAAGACAGTAGAAATAGCCTTGAGTGGTTCCGGTGATATGGACGGTGAATGATGGGAAGACAGAAGGTGCATCTGGAATTGAGATGCTAAGAGATGGGGACGACAGGAGGGAGGTAGCAGGGAAAAGACGAGTTGAGTCAAAATGAATAAAAACAGAGTGAGAGCACCTATTATCCCTCTTGTTTTTCAAGAGAGGAGACTACATTTAGAATTATGAGAACACAGAGAGGCAGGGTTAACACAAGGGAGGTCTTAGAAAAGAACCAAATTAGATATAGCAGTATAGCCTGACCTGAGAGAAGAATTTAATTGAGGTAGAGAATATTATCATGTCATGTCAGTTTGTTAGGATGTTTCTGTTTTTACAGTACCTGAGCCCAATCTGATTCTTTGTCAGTCACCTACTATACTATACCAGCTGGTTGGCTGTAAATCGATTTTTTTCCATTTAGAAACGTAGAACCGGGCTTGGTTGGCGGGAGGCGGACTCTCTGATTGGGTCATCATCAATGATAAATGTAACTAACATTATTGCGGCTTCGGCTATGTAGAACATGGCAGCTCAAATCAAAATGTAGTATGGCATCCTGAAATCTGATAACAGCAACAATCCCCATGGAAGCAGATATGTGGCATGGTTTCCATCTTTGACATTCAAGCACTTATTTTTACAATTCCCTCACTTACTCCAAAAACATAATTTCCAGATAATCCTTGGCCCTGGTGTATTCCCTTCAACAGAGAAAAGCCTTCAATGAGCAAGTTGAACTCTAAACTCTTACTGTGAAATTGACCAAATGTGACAATACAATTGATTTAATATGTCAGTGTAATGGAGCCTTTTTCTGCACTTCCATCAGCAGTTAGAGATGTGATGGAACAGAAGCACTTAAGTTAATTAAGCAGCCTTATCTATGGTCCCTGCGCTCAGAGAAAAAGAGACCGGTTTGAATTGACGATAGCTACGTAATTACCCTTTATCTCCTCTCAGAGAGGTTAGGAGTTATTTAATGAAGAGCAGTTTTGTTTAAGAGAGAACTGTAATATAAATGGTGGGTGTGTAAGCATGTGTGTTTGTGCGTGTGTGTTTTTAACTACGTATAATGACTATCCGTTTATATATGTGTGGGTTCGGGGTGACTATTTTTAAAATTTAATTATTACTGTCTAGTGTGACCATTGTCCTTCAGCTATGAAATACTGTCTCTGTCACCACTCTTTCACCCTCACACAAAAGGACGAATACACACACACACACACGCACACACACACACACACACACCTATGTACATACTTTCCCAGAGACAGCTTCTTTGGTGATTTAAGCCATCAGCCATCTTACAGTAAATATCTGGTAAAAGACACAGCAATGAAATGGTAACAATATCTCTGAAACGTAATCCAGTGCGTGCATGAGCTATTGCCTCAGGTTTTGAGTGTTTATTCCAATCTTGGGAAGGATGCCACACTCTACCGTTGGCCATGTAATACAGTCTTTGGCTTTTGCAAAGAGAGCAGACTCATACATTACAACATACTACTTTGTGCCCAGCAGCTCTGCTCCTTTTAATGAAAAAGCCGATTGCGCCACGACCAAAGTGGCCTGGCAGCAATTATGAAAGATTTGGCTTTAAGCTATTGTCAAAATCTAAATCGTTTCAGTGTTTACCAAGAACATTGGGAATTTGTCCCTTTGCCATCACAAAGAGGGTATGGGCAAATGTGCTAGTTGTTTGAATGCGACTTAATACTGCACAACAACACATGTTTTAGCCTGTGGCCTATAACTGCATACTATCTAGTCATAAGACATAATGCATACAATAGTGCACCAGTTAGAATAAAGGAATAAATAAGTATTTACTGTACATAATAAAGTTGTGCTAGTGATAAAATTAGATTTACTAAATGTTGATGTGCCTGCCACCTGTTGCTAACCTCTAGCCCGTCAATTTGCGTTGCCCTGTATAGGTCGAGCTCAAAATGCTTTGGTGAAACTACTGCCGCACAAGTGCTGAAGGTAAGTGTGATGATTGGACAGTCGGTCAACCAGTTATGGCAAATCAGCAGGTAAGACCTGCATTTGCGAAGACATTTTGGTCAATGGCAGCTATGTGTCTTGAACGATGTTGCTGACATTTTATACACATGGTTAGGCCTATGTCAGTTCCCTAAGTCTGTATACGTAATACGGCGATGATAGGTCAGAAATCCAAAAAGTTGTCAAAGATGTCACATGAATGCAAATTAGAAATAAATCCATCATGACACAGTTTGCAAAACAGCAAAAACACAATTTTCACATCCGACACTTCATGCGAGGATGAAACGTGTTGGACTTTTGATCCTGTTTCTAATTATGAGTTTATGTCACTCGGAAAATATTTGTTCACATTTCAGATGTACTGATGAGCAGATACATGTAGCAGCTCTTTTGAGGTTCTGCAGCAAGATTATAAATATGTATGCAACTGATTTAGGTGAAAGACACAGACAAATGACAGAGAGACGAGAAAAATAGAAGGGACAAAAAACCCAGATGCAGGACGAGCTAGACCAGGGACTGACAAGTGGGAGAGAAGTGAAAGAGCCTTTGATCAGCAGGGGGAGATGGAATAGAGTCACTTCTGTTCCATTACCACCCTGTCGCTTTGAAAAGTGGAAGTGCAGTGTTCCTCTCCACAGGGATCTGTCACACGCTGAAAGGCCTAGTCGTACACAAACATTCTCAATCCACTTTTATTAAAAGACATGTATATCAAGGGCTACTTTACCAAGCAGGGTCCAGTCCAGGCTTTTTAGTGGATCAGGATTAAGACTGGTAGTCCAGGGATGAGGTTAGGTGGTTGAGTGGACCTCTTTCTGACCATTAAAGAGCATCTCTGCAGGGAATTTACTCGGCCTTCGCTTTTAAACCATCTCACAAAGAATAAATTTCACGAACAACGTAAATCAGCAGTTTTATTAGTCCCCCAAAAACAGAGTACACTTCCTCAACTCCGTCAATATTGGGAGTAGTGTGCTTGGGCACAGTAGGGGAGAACGGGGTAATTTGTCACACGGGTTGGTTGTCACAATCGTTATATCTCGGAACCAGAAGGCGCTGTCTGTGAAATTTTGGTATGTAAATATCCAGAATTGGGATCAGAGGTCACCTACATAGTCTTCCTTGGAGTTAGACTGCTGAATTTGAGGTGAGACGACTGTTTGTATTTTTCACGTCAAATTGAAAATATTTAGCTCCTCAGTATTTTTCTTCTAGGCTTTTACACAATGGGTTTATAACAAAACACTTGTTACCCATACAAAGTGTGAAGGGTAAACTATAGTTTAGTTTGTGGTTAGCAAGCTAATTAGTTAGTTAGTTAGATGGTTGTTGGCCTTGATGCTAGCAAGAGATTCAAGTTGGGGTTGGTCGTCACATTTTTTGGGGGGTTGGTTGTCACATGTTATCTCAAGGCTGCAGCCAGAAAAGGAACCCAATAACGAAATAAATTGTCAAGCTGTATCCTCACTGACACCCCAGAGAAGGAAAGAATAGAGCAGGAAAAGGCAGCTAGCATGCAAAAGAAAAAAGGGCAACAAAATCAAAACAACCCAGTGCATCCCAAACTAGACCAGCTGCCAAGGATACAGTAAGTTATGTAAGGCCTATTTGTCAACTTGACAATGCAATTAAACTTTCAAATTTAGTTCTACTTTATTGCCTTCTTTTTAAGATTATTCCCATTAAGATAACATTGTGACAAACAACCCCATAGTGTTTGACAACCGACCCCTTGATGGGGTTGGTTGTCACAATGTGTAAGGGTGTCTTTGATGATTAATTTCTTCTTTATTACAATAAGATAGAAAAAGTGAGGGGTACACATTTCAAGCCAACACCTTAAGCTTCAATTTAATGTAGGAATGACTATTGAAAGATGTTTAGCTGATAAGCAATTCTCACGAGAGTAAAAAGTGTGCCTACTTACCCCGTTCTCCCCTACATATGCTAATGTCAGGCACCCAAGATCCGCAGAGACGGCGATCCTGGCATCTATATTAGACTGCAACCAAATACGTCCATGTGTGCAACGGACATTTAAAACAATGTCGGCAAAATTTGCGTTGGTCTGATATGGCAGTGGAATGTTTGCTGCAGATTTGGCCGGATGAAAATATTCAAAAACAATTGGATACAAATACGCTCCAAATCCCAAACCCGCACGCATATAGATGTGGTGACGTATTGCAAGAAGCAATCGTGCCTATGTCTGGATCTTCAGGAGCAGTGTGAGTACAGACCAGCGGGGGAGGGAGGGTAATCGTGCGTGGTCATGGTGCGGGGCAACTTTGCCTTATATGAGTGCAGCCTTAGTCAACTAGGCTTTTCAATTATTTGCCTCATTGTGGTGTGTCAAGCTGTAGTGGGGTCAATACTGCACAGATGAAAGAGAGCAGAAAACAACCACTGTGCCAACGGTTTGTGTAAACATCTTTTTAGCCACAAGCAATGAGCCCATTCCACACTTGGACCATTGTCAGATGTATGTTTTATCACAAATGTTATATAGACTTTCTTAAACAACATAAAAAGACTTCCAGGGTGAGGGCAAACTAGTTGGTTTGTCAAGTGCACGTCTGGTTTACTTTAAAGAGCTGCTTCATTTTCTATCGGACAGATTCAGAACAGTCTACCAAGCAGTAGATGACAAAGTCAAAAACAGGCTAAATCTACAAAGTGTGTACCTGGGAAACCCTACTCTTCCTCTTCAAAGTAGTGCTTAACTGGAGGTCACAAAACTATAGTAAGAAGCAACACATGGTTGGGAACCAGTGGTTTATAGAAATGGTTTGAAGTCCAATCCAATAAAGAAAAGGGTGAAATGTTGGACCTGGAATGTTGAAAAAGGCCTTGGTAAAGTATCTCTGCATTGTTGTAGCTAGGAGCTACAAGGCAGTGGATTAGTATTCAGTGATAAATCGGCTACTATAAAACAAAGGGGAGCCCCATTTGCTCCATCTGTTTTATTTTAGCAGAACTTGTTAATGTTTCAACAGTAATCCATATATGTGGTATGACACGCTGCCTCTATCGAAAAAAGTGGATAAACAGGTCCTAGATACCTATGACACACACTTGGACTGTGAGGTTAAATCCGCACGGTGTGTTGTAATCTGCCCTGCCCACACACAAACACACACAGCCACTTTAAAAACATTTGAAATTAACCATCTCTAAATTCTATCCACAAATAAAAAATGTCTAGAAATAGCAACCATCAGCACACGCATTACGCCACGCGGCTGTTTATCTTCACAGACACAAATTTCTAATCAAAGAAAGCTAGCAGGATTTCGCCTCATTTGCAATCTCTCTGTCTCCCTTACTGTCAGGGTTTCAGGGAAACAACAGACAAGAACCCAATTGCAGGACACAGGAAACAGTTCAGATTCAAAAATAGATCTTAATGAAGTAAGACAGCGTGGCAAACAAGTCCAGTTGGGGCAGGCAAAAGGGAAAGTCCAAAGACAACAGGCAAGTAGGATCAGAACACAGGATGAAATCTGAATGCTGGAAAGCTGGGTGAACACACTAGGACAATCTGGCAAGTGACTGAGGGAAATGGACTGGTATATAAACTGAGGGGCTGATTAGCAGATGGGGAGCAGGTGAGTAAGGGCAAGCCAGGTGAATGCAATTAACAGGGAGTGCAGAGCAGGAGGGACTGGCCGGGTCTGAAATGACATGAAAGTTAGAAAGGAAACCAGGAAAACAGACATATGAAAACAAACTAAATACTGGCTGAAGTTGTGACACTTACAACCATTCTTCTCTCTCTTTTTGTGTCTCCCTCTGTCACCCAGCTATCTCTCACTTTGGCCTTCCTCTTATGATTTGCTCCTCATGCAGATTTTCTCCTCCAGAGGCCCAAAATCCTTATTTCATCTTTTTACGATTTAACCAGAGCACGAGAAGACACATAAAAATCTTAACGGAAAGATGTACTGTATACTATCTGTCTGGCATCTCCCTTTTTACAGTCCAAGTCTTTCTTCATCTGTGTGTTTGTGTCTGCGTTTCTGCTAGAGTGTTTGTGTGTCAGTGTGCATGTTACAGCAAAGACGACAATGCTACAGAAATGGAGAGAGAAGGTTGAAAACGGGATGATGTAAACTAATCTCTGTTAGCAGGCCACCTTTGCCTGGAGGCAAGAAGTTAATTTCACATGTACTGACAGTCTCTCACATAGACACACACACACACACACACACACACACACACACACACACACACACACACACACACACACACACACACACACACACACACTCTGTGAAAAACAAAATGCATTGCATTACTTTAAACTGAGGAGATTCATTATAGCTACTGTAAATACAAATAACAAAGATAGAGACACTGTGTGTGTGTGTTTGTGTCACAGAAGGCTTATATTTCTTATATTTACATCTTGATAATACTACAAATTTGCATAATATTCCTCTTTTCAAGAGTGGTTTGCACTTTTCAAGAGTGGGAGGAAAAAGAGAATTTTGAAGATTACTGTTAATGAAAATTAGAATGATGTCTATTATGAAGAAATAATGAGTGATTTACATATTCCTACATTTACAGCTTTTTTATAAACCTGAGGAGGTAAAACATACAGTATATACAGTACATCTATGTAGGCACATACGAGATGTAGTTTGTTTCTTCAAGTATATTAAATAGTGATCATATCACAGTCTTAAAGGTGAAGGTCAGTTTATCTCTCTAGTTAGGGGGCCAAGCCCGAGAAGGGCATGGGACCGCGTTTTGCAGAGCAACGCGGTTCCATAGCCCTGCTGGGCAGGGAACCCTATTGTTTTTGCTGGGATTATTCTTTGGACAAACATAAAACTGGTGCCGCAGCCCAAACCGTAAAGGTTTGGGACATGCCACTTGCATGGCTTATCCAGGTCTGTGCCTGGTACGCAGACAAAAATAATTGGACATGCCGGCCACTAGGTGGCGCTACAACTAAGGAAACCGCGTTTGGGGCTATAACTCCCACACCGAACATACGACAGATGCCCACAAGTCAGCTGCATTTTTTGAGATAGGCCACGCCCATTTGCGTATATATATATAGATTTTTCGCTACGTCGCAAAAACTGTCAGTCACCAACACACACTCCTCCTACAGTTTTTGCCCGATTTGGACGAAACCAAAAGCATTATGCTCTACCGACACCCACGAGCAAAAGTTGTATACAGAATTTTTCTACGACCATCGGAAGACCAAATGGTAGCGCTTTAAAGATTTGAACATTAGCTTCCTTGTACTACCTTGTACGTAAGTGATTATAAATCCAAAACTGTACATCATATCAAGACAAAATTTTAGACATATATAATTGCTGCCCTAAGGAACATCCTCAAATTTTTTTTTTAACATTTCGCCAAAAGGGGGCGCCATTAACGCAAAAAGTTGATGTCTTGCAGCTAAAAGCTTAAAACTCAAGGGAGACCATCATGGGGCATACCTGAGTCCATAGAAAATATGTATGGGCAGAGATTTGTGTCAGTAGAACTTGAATTCGAATTGATAGAACTTGAATTCGAATTGATCGACTTGAATAGGAATTGATCAACCTGCATTTGAATTATTGATACTTGAATTCGAATGTATACACTTGAATATGAATTATCCATTTGAATTTGAATTAATTGTACTTGAATCTGAATTTTATTTACTTGAATCTGAAACAGTTAATATTCCAAATGACTTTCAAATAAAAATTCAAAATTCAAGTTTTCAAATTCAAGTAGAAAAAAATTCAAGTAGAAAAAATTCAAGTAGAAAAAATTCAAGTAGAAAAAATTCAGATTCAAGTAAAAATGTGCACATCCGGTTTCTTTGAGGAAGAGCAATCGAGTGCAGATCTCTGATCCTAGGCTACAGCGTCTGGCCGGTGACCGTTATTTAACGTTCAGGAAATATAAAGTCATACATTAATTTGTTTAATCATCGTCTGTATTTTTGACCTCTTGTTTTATAATCGAAGTATCTTTTAGAACACTAATCACGTTTGAGAAATGAAACTGAAAGTAGTTATAATATCGCCAATATGCTATATCAATGAAAACAGACGGTCAAACAGCGTCCAAATGAGCTAAAATCCTAAATCCAATAAACAGTAACATGGCAAACTTATTTTTAGGCAAGCTCTAATTGATTATTTATTCATTTTTTCACACGTTTACATGTTTAGAGGCGGAGGATTCCTCCGACGCTCTCTGTCCGGCTTATCAGACAGCACTCAGCTGTCAGTTGAACTGGACAAGCAAACGTAAAATCATCAGGAAATGATAAAAACATCCCGATGGAGATTTCTATGCAGTGATTTTTTGATTTTACAGGGTCACGTTGTGGCAGTGACACTCTTTCATCAGTCGGAGCTGCAGCGTAAAGTGAAAACAAACTCAGAGTAGGCCTATATATATAGTCATTAATAAACACTTAGGCTACAATAGATAAGAGATCACCACCGCCTGCACCCCCTCTCCGCCCCCCTACACTTTGCCCTGTGCTCCCGCGATTGCTCTGTAAACAGTCTCATAGCCTATGTCCTCTTTCCCATCTCCTGCTCCCTCACATCAACTTGACAGATCATAAATATACACTATAATATATATATACAGTTTATAGGCTATACTGTATAGGCTACAGTATAGGCCTATGCCCGTCGCATTTCTTCCCCGTGCCCAGGACAAGATTACGTTTGTGCCCCGCCTTCCCATGCGCACTTCGGTAGAGTCAGAGTGCTGAGAGGCGCGCACTAATGAGCATTAGGTTATCATTAAAAATCCAGGGTAATGGCACAAAGCAGTAGATAACTTCAACATAGTCACTATACGTTCGCTCCGTCTGCTAAGCGCCCTACCACAGGAGAGAGAGAGAGAGAGAGAGAGAGAGAGAGAGAGACGCGCTGACAGGATGCAATGTTCACCTGCGCACCTGCTCCTCCAAGGTGTGTGCCGGTATCGTGCCAAGTTACCGCTGATAAGAATTGTGTCCCCGCCGGCCGGTGAGCGCGCATGCATCAAGTAGGCTAAAGGCGAACATAGCCTATTAACACTTCGGTCGTAAAGTCGGGTCGTCTTATATTCGGGGTCTAGTATTAGGCGTCCAGTAGTCTGGCATGACCACTTCCGCCAGCGTCTATTCGCTTGCGTCGAAAAGCAACGCAGCCCTGACGCAGCCCCCTCCTTTTCCGGTTGCTGGCTTTCCCCTATTGTGATCCCCCTCAAATTCGGAAACAATTCGCTCACAGTCAACCCGTGTGCTTATGTGCAGCGCTCTCTCTCACACACACACACACACACACACAGGGTGTGGGAAGTCACATTATTGTAGACAGAAATAAAGTGTGGCGATACTTCGGCGGTCCAGGACGCATCCTAGCTTAGCCTAGCTGTCCAACTTCATTGTACAACTACCCCCGGGCAGAAATACCCTCATAAACTCTGGAAAATGAAGCGTGGGGGTTTGAATTGAGCACCGGACCTTATAACCAGCTAGATTAAGATCCGCCGTTCCCTTTCTTTGGTGAATTAGGGACTAAGCAGAGGTGTTTTAGCGACGGGGAAAGATTCCAACGGCTTCCACTATCACCTAGCAACTTACGGCTACTTGCTGCAGTTGGTGTAGCGCTCACAACGTCAAAACCCTGTTCTGCCTGTAAACAGACGGACTACGGCTCTGACTACAGCGATAGGAGGTGGTGACATAAGTTCTCGAATGCTATAAATTCTACTCGACCGCCGTAGCCGTCCTCTCAACCGCCGATGATAATGTTACCAGAGATAACACTACGTGGCAAGTTAACTCCGGTTAAGTTATCCCGTGAGCTCCTCGGGGGCTAAAGTGTATGGTGTCTTGACATGCTGGTTAGAAAGCAACACACTATGTATATTCCTTTTGTCTTTAATAGTTTTTGTGTGGCGTTTGCGGGTTTAGCCATTTCTCTGACAGTCTCTGGGCGTGAAGACGTTCCATCAAAATAAGTCCCCCCCCGGCACTATTTTGCAGGACACCGCTGCTGCTTCCCGGGGTTAGCCCCGCCCTAGATGATTGTGATTGGTTTAAACAAATACAAACAGGCTAGCCCAGTTTCCCCCGGTTTCCCCACCCGAATAGACGGCTCTAAACAGAGTACTTCCAGACCATACTATTTGCTGTAGTTTGGTCTGGCTTCGCGAGACTAGGCGTCCAGTAATGGACTGCCCGTTACTAGAGCGGTCATTCAGCTTCAGGGCCTATATGTCCAAGTTGTATTTATTTTATTTTTTCGGGTGGAACCAACACTGGCTGTGCTCTCAGAAGCGGCCGGGGCATGCGTGTGTGCAATGGGAGAGATAACGCTTTGTGTGGAGAGAAAATAGAGGCAATGTAATGTCTTCATTTTATAGCATCATTATGTTGCGAGTCAACGTGTCAGAGGCAGGAATCGGCTGTGCGATCGACTTTTACTGTGGCTTTTTAGCTGCGGTAGTGTGCTGAGGAGAGATTGCCAACTGCGCTGTCCTTTTACGCACCACTAGGGCCGCCGTAATGTTTAGATTTCATCATTTGCATCAACGCCCTTATGATAATAAGAATGAGAGGCTTCATTAAAACGCTGTCCATGCGCTGTCTATGCGGTCGTTGTGATTGTAACTTTGTTGGCTGTAAACTGAAACTAACGGAGATCGCGGAAGCCTTCCCCTCGACAACGTTAAGGTGCACTGCCCCGGTTATAATTTCAGCCTTAAACCACGGCCTTGATAGTTTTCGTTTCAGCACTAGGCTATGTGATTAACTATGAGCATTAAATAAATGCTGCGTCTCAAATGCCGAGGACAGCAGCGAGGATGCCACGACCAAACCAGAGTAGGCTATAGAGATGACAGCGAGAGCGATCACAGCGGGGCACAAGAATAAATAGTCACACATCAGAGTTCGGTCTATTTGCACTACTGTTCATTTGCACTGAAGAAAGGTGTTTGGTGAATACAAATTCACCAGAATGCAGGAAATTAAGCATTTAATGCTCCAAAAAACAGCTGAGTGCTGTCTGATAAGCCGGACAGAGAGCGTCGGAGGAATCCTCCGCCTCTAAACATGTAAACGTGTGAAAAAATGAATAAATAATGAATTAGAGCTTGCCTAAAAATAAGTTTGCCATGTTACTGTTTATTGTAGGCTATTTAGGATTTTAGCTCATTTGGACGCTGTTTGACCGTCTGTTTTAAGCCTGGCGATATTATAACTAGGCTACTTTCAGTTTCATTACTCAAATGTGATTAGTGTTCTAAAAGATACTTCAATTATAAAACAAGAGGTCAAAAACACAGATGATGATTAAACAAACTAATTTATGACTTTATATTTCCTGAACGTTAAACAACGGTCACCCGCCGGACGCTGTAGCCTAGGATCAGAGATCTGCACTCGATTGCTCTTCCTCAAAGAACCCGGATGTGCACATCTCTACTCGAATCTGAATTTTTTCTACTTGAATTTGAATTTTTTCTACTTGAATTTGAATTTTTTCTACTTGAATTTGAAAACTTGAATTTTGAATTTTTATTTGAAAGTCATTTGGAATATTAACTGATTCAGATTCAAGTAAATAAAATCTAGATTCAAGTACAATTAATTCAAATTCAAATGGATAATTCATATACAAGTGTATAAATTCGAATTCAAGTATCAATAATTCAAATGCAGGTTGATCAATTCATATTCAAGTCGATCAATTCAAATTCAAGTTCTACTGACACAAATCTCTGCCCATAAATATGGCCAAGAAATATTAATGTGGGCGGGAGAAGATTTATTTTTTTTTTTTGGCGGGAAATTCCAAAAAGTGCATTACAGCGGAGTGGCTGACAATCTCTTTTTGCTCATAACTCCCCAACCAAACATCACACATTCAAAAACTGTATATCCACATATTCACTGAAGTATGCTGCATATTTTAGCATTGCCACGCCCATTTGCAATTGGATAGATTTTTCGCTATCTTGCAACAACTGTCAGTCACCAAAACATACTCCTCCTACAGTTTTTGCCCGATTTGGACGAAACCAAAAGTATTGTGCTCTACCCAGTCCCACGAGCAGAAGCTGTATAAATATTTTTTTACGACCGTCGGAAGACCAAACGGTAGCGCTTTAAAGATTTGCGCATTAGCTACCTTGTACCAAACTGCTCCTAAATCCGAAACGTTTCATCCTATTAACACCAAACTTCACACATGTGTTTGTCCTATGGTTCTCAGGTTGGTTCCACATTTTCGTTAAATTACTCCAAAAGGGGCCACCAAAAACACAAAGTATCCACTTGAGCATCTTTCTCTGCGATTTTTTTGCCTTTTGGTCTATAATTCCCAAACCGAACATCCCACATTCAAAAACTTTTCATCCCCGGATTCCGTGAAGCGAGGGGCCGGCGCCGCGAACAACGACGCCCGATCCCGAGTCGCATGTGAGGCTTGGCCCCTGTTCATAACTGCTTGCAGTTCTAGTTTATTTAGTTGTAGTTGCTGTCCAGTGTGTGGCAGCAGTGATGGCTAACAGCCAAGAGTATTTTAAAGAGGAATTCATTCTAAGCCATGAGTTTGTTTGAGTTTGATTTTCCCCTGGTAAAATGTGACAAAAGAGCCAATCTCATTATTTCAGCAATCTTTTGCCATTATGGAAAGGGCCAAGGGCAAGCACAGAAAATATGAAAATGGTTAGCCTTTTTTATTTTTACGCCACAGTGCCTACAGCATTCAACATGTCCCTGATAACTTGTCCTTTGAATAAATTTCAATTTTGGATTCATAAATTACTACATCATGTGGACCTGTAGTTGGTAGTCTTAGCTTGGCTTTACCATATATTTTTCTAATTATCTTCAGACCCAATTCTATCTCCCATTTCTGTTTCACACACAGTCAAGCTGTCTTTTGTATTATATTGTTTATTCCTATATATTCTACATTAGATGTGTGTTATCTTTAGTCTTTTATGCATTAATACATATATCAAACAAGTTTTGTTTCGCTATCCTGTTTGTTTAATTCCTTTACTAAAGTAGTTTGACCTGGATACACCATCTTTCTCTTCAAGGTTATATGTATTTGAAAAGTGTTAAAAACTCTGGACCTTTATCACTATAATTTATAATGCAGTAGGCTGTCAAATCTTTATGTGCCAAATGCCTGCTCCGCATACCAAGCCAAGACTGCTTAAACTCCCAATTGTATGACTCCGATTGCAGTGTTATTTCATTCTTTAAGGATGAAACTTATTCCAGATCTTTAACCGCACCCTGAAAGCTGCCTTGGTCTGTTGGAATTGTTTAACTGGATAATGATGAGGACAGCTTTCCAAGTTTACTACTTTATTCAGTTGCCCCACAGATGTTTAGGCCCTTCCTCAGTGTGCAATGGCTATCCCTATCCTCCTCATCCTCATTTCAACATTTGTGCTAAAGTAATTTATTTTCATTGTGAGTTGAGTGCGTTATTTCCTATTTATCTGGATAAACCAAACTAAGTTGCAAAATGTTAATACTGAACTTGTATTTGATGTATGTTCCTGTAATAACTTCGGTTGACAAAACAACAATCGTAGATGGAAGAAACTACAGCGTGATGCAACTTTTTTATTGTTTCAGTGCTCAGACATACTCAAGATGAAATAGTGTAGCATCCAAATGTTATTTCTCTGAGACAGGGCTATCAATATGTGTTCATGCTCACAGTCCAGCATGGATGTACAGTATATTGTGGCTGCCACCCTGCAGGATCACAACCTAACATAAACCCAGGGTTGAGTCTCATGTCGGTGCAGCTCTTAATCCTGAGCCCTGTTTCATTAATCATCCGAAGATGCCCTCCCATCGCCTCCCTGTCGACAGTTCCTATCACATACAGTAGCACCATATATCACAGCCAGATGCTACACAGAGAGATGGGGGTCCAAAGGCAGAGACAGCTTGAGACAGAGTACAGTGCCCCATAAGCAGACCTTATGATCAATGCTAATAACATTTTAAATGACATGGTCCGTGGGTAATGTAATAACGTAGAAGAGGAGGCTCAATTGTAGACAAAATCCTTTACATATTGTTTGTGACTGAAATTAGTTTTCAACATTTATTCCTTCACGCTGGGCCACAGAAAAAAGTAAATGACAGCAAAGCATTTAGATTTTTGGACTGATGACAAGTGTGCTTCCGTATGGGAGGGCTTTTAGTTTGGGTACACTTGCCGAAAGGGTCGCTGCAAAAATCAATACGAGGTTATTCCGAGAGATCGTTTTTATCCTGTGATTAAACATTTCAGTACTCCAGGATGACAAATCCCATATCCACAGGAAACAAAGGGGGACACCAAAGGAGACACTGCTAGATTTGAAAATGATGTGAATCATGTTCTGACGCCTTCACAGTCACCAGATCTCAGCCTGACTGAACACCTACAGGAGGGTTTTTGAGCTACCCACTCCCAGCAAAATCAAAACACTAAATAAGGGATTGTCTACTCTTTTGGAAGAATGACCTTCATCCCTCCATTAGAATTCAAGAGACTTAGCTGTTCTAGCTTCACTTTTTATTTTTTTTAGCTTGAAATTGTAAGCTGTCTATGCCTTTTAAAAAACTAAATTGCTGTTGATTCACCTACTCCCTTCCAGGACTCTCTAATTCCCCCCAAAATCAGTATAATCTCATTGCAAGTAAAGCTACTTCTTGTTCCATCATTTATTGCTTGTGTTATTTTTTAGTTATGAGGCTGTTGTCTCTGATACATTGTGTCCCAGCTCTGTAGTGAGACATCATATTCGACAAAGTCACTATTGTAAGAAAAACCCTTTTGTAAAGAAAATGGAAGTAGTACTTTTTGGAGCCGAATCCGATCCATACTTCAGTTTTACATGAGCAACTTTCTCGTCTAAACTGCCAATACTCATGGCTGTAAGTAGGAAGTTGTGGAAATCTTTTTCTGTAGTGGCTTTGGTTTGTTATGAAGGTAAGCCCATGGTGATTTTGTTTTTCCATTTATTGTTTGGGCCTATTGTTTGTGAGTGCAAAAAGTAAAGAAAAACACAGTTGTTTGTTTGCTGCACCACTCCAGTAAAGTCGGCATCTGTGTTGGATAGTCTTCTTAGCTCTTTATCCCCTCTGCTCTTATGCAAACAGTTTTTGGACTTGTGCCCTCGGTTTCACAACACATAGCAGAGAACAATGCACAACAGTACATGTTGAGAAAAAGCAATAGGCCTTTTTCTCCTCAGCGGACTCCTTGCCTGTTGTCACGCAGCATTTCTATGGTCATGGTGTACTCTCTTCATAGTAGGAGCCTGAAAGTGAAGCTGTTAATTAGATTTCAGCCATCATTAATTTTAATATTAACAGCTGTGATTTTCCTGCTGTGACATGTGGAATTGTCGCCTATGCATTGCCCATGTATTTATCTTTAGTAGTCTTGACTACTGTAACAGTGTCCTTGCAGGCCTGCCTAAAAAAATCAATCAGACAGCTTGAGCTAATTCAGAACGCTGCTGCACGAGTCCTCACTAGGACCAAAAATGGGGATCACATCACCCCAGCTCTGAGGTCTTTACACTGGCTTCCTATCAATCAAATAATTGATTTAAAAATATTCATGTTGGTTTATAAAGCCCTAAATGGTTTAGGGCCAAAATACATTTCATCTACTTAG
The DNA here is from genome assembly GCF_949987685.1 of Ammodytes marinus. Lineage (NCBI taxonomy): Eukaryota > Metazoa > Chordata > Actinopteri > Uranoscopiformes > Ammodytidae > Ammodytes > Ammodytes marinus. Next base: position 8,879,710 of record NC_137235.1, on the reverse strand, counting down.
ACTGCAAGGATTCTGTTAAGAGGAAAAGAACATGTTGAGGTTTAAGTGAGCACTTCAACAAACTGCAATTGTTTTTCCTCTTCCACGAACAAGTAAACTACATCCTGCTTGTATATTAGTCCCTGATTGGACGGCTAGAATAAAGAACAGCTGGACCTGTGTTCCTCCAAGACATAAGCCTGCAACCTGTTAGCCGGGGGAGAGAGAGGGAGAGACGTCGAATCCAAGCGCACGTATAATAAGGGTAAAAGGGAGAGAATGATGTATAGCGAGATAAGTGGTTTCAATTGAATTGATTCTCAACCAGTGCAGCTGAGACCACTCACACGCGCGCACACACACACCCACGCAGAAAGGCTTGCACACATGCCACCCTTCAGCTGTCATAAACCTAAATGCTTGTAAAAACCAAAACCAATCAAATTTCCTCCAGGGTGAGAGGGCAGGTGTTCAGCTGCAGTTGGCAGCTAATTTGGATGTGTGTATTTTTGCTTGTGTGTGTGTGTGTGTGTGTTTGTTTGTGTGTGTGTGTGTGTGTGTGTGTGTGTGTCTGTGTTAGTAATAATGTGTGAGGTTGCGAAGTGCACTTCAGCTGTCACCCAGCCATCCCACGCCTGGTGATCTTTCAGGGATAAGTCATACACTGAGCAAAGGACTCAGATTGGCTGTATACGGGGGTAACCCAACACGCACACTATCTCTCTGGATCATACACACACACCGACCACACACACACACACACACACACACACACACACACACACACACACACACACACACACACACACACACACACACACACGTCCCAAAATTATACATACACATAAATAAGTTTTCTAGATCTATGCAACCAGCATTTTTAAATTCTGAACATGTTTTTTCTATTCTTTACAGACCCTCATTTCTGCTGACATAGCTGGAGGATTGGCTGGCCTGAGGGGGGCAGTGTGGCTCTGTGATCCAAGGGGAGAAAAAGAGGTAGAAGAGAAAGGAGATGAAGATATCCTCACCTTGTAACTTTAACCTTTATTTTCTTGCTCTCCCACAGCTTTACCCCAACATTCGCTCAAGTTTTCATTCCAAATAGTTGTTGCTGCCTCCAAGGTCTCATACGCGCTTACCTAGAGTAATCGTGAAAGGAGATCCAAAATAAAACTTCAACGACAAGTAACAAAAGCAACTTTTCACATACAAAGATATTGGTTTTAAGAATATTTATTTATTCTTTATTTCTGCAGATATTGAAGTGATCTTTAAGGATGCATACGGTAAGAAATAAAGAATAGAATATATCACCATGAACAACTAATAATAGAGATTTTATTTGTGTGTAAAAAAAAATTGCCGCAAAGCAATATCAATTTTGTCTGTGTTGATGCGTCACTTTTGTCGCTCTTTGACATGGGCTCAACTCCCACCAGATTTTCTCTGACAACTGCATTGAAGGCAGCATGTTCCTGTTTCAGCAGAGGAGGAGGAGACATGTGTAGGGCAGAAGCAGGCGGTGGTGTGGGGGGGTGACATGGGGGGGATGTGACAGATGTGCATGTAGGAAGCATGTCAGGGGTGTACATGCACCAGTGACCAGCTCAGCCAGGTGCATGCATGTTCACTGTAAAAATATGTGTGTGTCAGTTGTTGTGTGTGTGTGTGTGTGTGTGTGTGTGTGTGTGTGTGTGTGAGGGGGGGGGGGTGTAACCCTGAAGTCACGCCGTCATGCATGACAGAGAAAGAAGTGGTTATTTCACTCTATAATTCTCTCTCTCTTTCACTCTCTCTCTGGTTCTGTCTAACAAGAACTAACATCTGCCTACCAGTACCACTCAGACTCAATAACTAAAACATAATGCCTTGTTTGTTGAATCCAAATGCCAACACGTAAAAAAATAAATAAAAAATAAAATAAACATTTCGTCATTCTGCAGAGTTATATACTGGACTATTTCTTGTCTGAGAACTGTAACTTCATGGCGTCTACGTTGGTTACTTGGCAACTGCTTAAATCATTGAAATAGTCCGTCACATAATTCTATGAAACAGCAGACAGTCATTTGTTTCTTTGTACGGAATAAACATAATGATTAATAAGTTAACCTTTGGAGGTGACAGTAGATGTGTTTTGTAACCATTGGACTCTGTGTAAAACCATTGCTATGAGTAGTGACTTAAAACTATTATTATCAAGCACATTCTGGAGTAGGAATAAAGCGCCTTTTTTTTTACAACTTATTTAACTTTCCTGTTAAATTACCGCACTTTTGAGAATCTTATTTCAGTAATAAAGTTTTTCATAAATGGGTTCTGTTTTGTATTTGCTGACTGCATTACTCTTGCCGATAACGTCACTGGACAGCGTCAGCTTCTGTTTGCATTCAAATATTTATATTGATCCGCGGTAAAACTTGATACCTTAGTGTTCCAGAGCTCTTGTTGGGTGCAGCAATGTATCGACTCTGGCGCAAACAAAAATGAAGCAATATAAAGATCCAGTTTAATGATGGCATGCCCCTTACTGCCTAGTAATTAACACTGAGCAAATTAATAGTAGGTGAGACTAATGGACCTGGATCGGTTATTAAAGATTCAGGACGCTGAGATACCTCTCGATGTTCCCAGTTATCGCAAAATCCTTTTTTATTGGTATGTGAAAGAAAAACAATCAAATTGTGCTCATCAGACCTTAGCAAATGATTTCTCTTCATCAATAGTGAGCCACAGGAAGACTGTGTGTTAATAGTCACTTTCTTCTGAGTCTTTTTTTTAGAAGAAGTGTATTCTTCTGCAAACCAAGCACCCTACAGAGAGGATAAAGTCAGTGAGGTTATTTCAAAATGACTAACTGAAAGCTTACATGCCTACGCTTACAGTATCAGTTTTTACAGACTCAAATACTTAAGATTTTGTACCCTGTTCAAAGGGAACGTGCCATATGCTATGCTGCTTTAAAGTAACACTGTTACGTTGTTCAATAGAGGATGCCACAGAGGACCCAACTAAATCATCACATGTACGTATTTGAGATAGAGGGGATGAGCAAGAAATGGCAGGGAAGGCACTAGGCACATAAGGGGAAGGAATGAAGAGCTTGTATGTTTGTCGTCCCCACAGGGAGAAGGGAATTTTATATTCAGCAGAAAGATGGAATTGGTTGAAAGTAAGAAAAAGTAGTGAGCTTGGAGGAGTACGAGTTCAGGGCAGCGAGGTAGAGAGATGAAGGATGAAAAAGATTCAAATTAAAGCTTGTGAGGTGGGTTTCCCTTTAGGCCATGGCACTGCTTTTCTGTGAGATCACAGTAACAAGGTGCACGCCCTTTTGACTGGAAGGACCACGAGTGAGTGCCTTTCGGCATCCCCCCCCTTGTGCAGGTGTGTGTGTGTGCAGGTGTACACATGCTCTTACAGGGCTTTTGTATACGCAAGTGCAGGCATGCTCACAATTACTAAATAAGCGGTTGTTTATTTTTATGCCCCTCTTTTTACGTTTTGAGCAGCAGGAGTTCTGTTATGTGTTCCTCTTGTGTTTGCTTTCCTTTTATGTGAAGTTTATTGAGCGTGCACGTCCTGCGCTTGTGATGCTGGATATCTGTATGTGATTACAGGTGCAAAGGGAATAGAGAGGTTCAGAGGGCTGTGGCAAGACATTGGGACCTTGCACTGCAGCTCTCTGAGGCCAGTTGCGAAGGCCCTGCAGGTCAGGCCTGGACACATGAGGAGCCGGCCAGCATGATGCTAGGCGGAGCTGCAGATGAACCGTCCTCTTTGTTGCTGCAGGGATGACACACAGCAGGTACTAAGAGATCAAGCAAAACACGTGCACAAAGAAAGTAAAACAAACAACCACAAAAAATCATAGACCCGCTCACTCATCCACTTGCGCGCAGCTTGAGCTTTTTGTTTTGTGTTTTTTCTCTCGGCACCCTCTGCGCCCATTCTCTACACAATGAACCTGAAATCACGGAATATATTTTCCCTTTTTCTGACTATCAGCCCTCTTTGTCTCTCTCTGCTTTCTCGCTGCTTTCTCACTTTACTTCATTCTCCCCCTTCATAAAAGAGCCCTTAAAGCCTAGACTATGATTTTCACACCCCTTTCTATCTGCTTGACTCACTAAAAAAGGATTCCTCTCCACGGCAATCCTCCCTTTCACCCACCGGTGTTACACTTATCCCCACATCCCTGCCTGTCTCTTTGACTCGGCTACAGGTGTGACCTAACTCCTTACAATTCCCCCTTAATTTCCTTACCGGCTCACTCTTTTCACATGAAAGGCTTCCCGCTACCCTCGGCTCAACCTCATTCCTGCTCTTTCTTCTGAGTGCTCCCTCGCCCTCTCCTTTAGCCCCAGGAGATAGCTTGGATAACAGGTGGAGCCGCTGCTTTTGGGGCATCAAGTTTCTATGGGCCTGAAAAGCAAGAATGTAGCATCACCCTGGGCTGCAATGAAACCAAACAATAAAGCGCATGCACACACGCACGCATGCACACACGCATGCACACACACACACACAAAAAGACAAAAGAAAACTGTTAAGGCATTGTAAGTGTGTTTCAATCAATTTATTTAGTTTATTAGCTCTTAATGGTTGGTCTTTCTCTGTAGTTATTTTTCTCACAAACGAAGGAGGTCAGGTAAGAGAATTAATAATTCCCCCCCACACATGCACGCAAACACGTGCATGCACACACACGCATGCACATCTCACAGCAAATGAGCATCTTTAGATTCCACATGTCCTTGGAATCACATTATGGCAAGATCCAAAGGCTCAACACAATGCTCATCATACTGTCCCCTTATGTTTCTACAGCAGAGGGTGTATGTGATATTGATGGAGACTCTGAATTGGTGTGGCACACATGCTGTGTTGAAGCTTGATTCACATTCTGCAGCCTGTGGCTATTACACACCAGTAAAAAGGCAGTTTTCACCCAAAACAGCCATAATGTGAATATGAACAAGAGTTCTAAAAAGCAACAAGAATAAGCAATTGATGCTCTTAGTCAATGTCCCACCGCTATGCTTTAAAATCTATGTCTCTCTGTTTGCAACCACTTTCCCATTGTGTGCATCCTCCCAGCACTCCACTGCTATGACAGGTCAGTTAATATTGACATTATCTCCCTCCACCACGATGACAGTTCGAGCTGCAGGAAGCCGCTCATTAGCTCTGCATGCACTGTGTGTGTGTATGTGTGTGTGTGCACGCACAACTGTGTTGATTGCCAGGAGAGAAGGCATTAGCCTGGTCAAACAGGTGTTAAAGAGACAGGGGACTGTCCCAATGTTTGCCTCTGAGAGAATAGCAGTGATTGCTGTCATCGTTCAGCCTGCACAATGAGCCCTCCGTGGAGGTCATCTCATAGCTGCACTGTGAGTGTGTTAAAGAGAGAGTGGGAGGTGTGATTGTGTGTGTGTGTGTGTGTGTGTGTGTGTGTGTGTGTGTGTGTGTGTGTGTGTGTGTGTGTGTGTGTGTGTGTGTGTGTGTGTGCATGCGTGTGTTGGACAGAGAGAGGGTGGTGTGTGAGTACAGACAGAGAGACTTGTCGAGCAGATGTAGCTAGATGCGTTGAGATAGATGTCCATGCACGTGTCAGGTTAGATATCCATCTGTGGTGGACTTACAAGATGAATAATCTGTGCACAAATAGGTGTGTGTGTGATTGTAATTATATGTGTCTCTCTGTGGGTGAGGAACCATAACAAGATGTGTTGGTGATAGAGAGCAATAGATTGAGGGCAGAAAACGCGGAGGTAATTGTACTGGATAAACAGGTAATTGGAAGCTAAATTGGCTTCAGAATTAGAACCTGCGAACACTCAGTCAGTCTGTGTATCGCAACCAAATAACCCACTGTGTGTGTGTTTGTGTATGTGTGTGTTGGCGGGCATATTCCTGTTGAGAGACAGAAGGGGAAATAGACTTGAATGACTTATTAAGAGTTGGACACATGACAAAATGAACCCAATGATGTTATGTTAAATTAATGCTTCAAGAATTGTATCCAAAACACTGTGGCTTTAATTATAAAAAACATTTTCTTGCATTACATGTGACATTTGTTAGGATTTATTTCAATATGTATTAATTATCGACTGTTTGTGTATGCTCTTACAGTTTCTTGTTAACAATGATGGATATGGAAAACAAAGATTTTATTTGAGCACAGAGGTTTAATCTTAACCTTGGGAGCCGATGTTTAATTATAATACGCAGAGTATTCAAAACTCAAAGTCCACTAACTTAGTATTTCTAGAGTTTTAGAATTTCATGAATATATTCAGCAAATGGGTCTTGCTCAGGTCATGTGATTGACAGTTGGTCGTACATATCCCTGTCTCCATTCACTAAAGAAGGCTATGAGAATCAGATGAAAGATCTGGTCTGGACAAACCAATAAGTGAATTGAGTTAAGAAAATATTTTTGGGATTTTATTGTTTATTCTTTTTATTTATTTTTTGCATACATCACATGTACATTTAAATTAGTATAATTTTTCTTAAAAGTGATGTGTATAATTTTTATAAAGGTGTATTATTCTTCTGAACAAGTTTAAGAAGTGAAACATGTGGGTATAATTTTGTTTGGAAATCAAAACGATCTAAATACTTGAAACATGTACAGATGGTGAGAAAGTTTGCCTATAAATGCTTGACTATCTTGCTTCGGTCTATGTAATGTTATTAAACATTAAATAGATTAAAGTTTGTTTTGTATTCATGCATTCAAAACAATGAATACAGCAGTGAAACCACAACTCCAGTCTGATACATTTTGATAAAACTATTATTCCTTCTGACATCTATAAGATTAGACACTAAAATATCAGTGTCCCATTTAATAAAGCCTACTTAGAGTTAACCCAGGCAGCGTTTCAGTATTGGATAAGTTGTTCCTTTTATCAATAGCTACTGGGCATTGTGGGCATATGTATCTCATAGCTGGACAAACTTTCGCCTTGAAATCATTACTGACTTATTGTTTTCCATTTTTTTCTCCATACAGGGTTTCCAGCTAATTTTCATTTCATTTTTCATTTTTCTTTTATTTATCCTCGAAAGATCAATTGAGGGGTGAACCTTATTTAAAACCCAGCCTGATACAACAGAGGGTAAGATATGGACAATTTATTATCTTGAACATTTTCCTTCATGAATTTCCAGTCCTCTTTCAAATTATGATTCGGATCAGTTCTCAAGAATATTTCACCCTGCAGCTAAATGTGTTAACACTAGTTCACGTTAGACTAGAGGAAAGTAAATGAGACAACTGTATTAGAAATGTGAGCTCACAAACCAACAATGCAAGGAATCTGAAACAAGCCAGAAACAGTGTGTAGAAAGTTAAAAGCGGAGGTCAGAGGTGGTCAGGGGCACCTCTGTATTTTTTTCATTTAATAAAATACATTGCTCAAACTCAAGGGCAACACACAAAGTGGGACGAGGTGTGTTTGAAAAAAATAAGGTTAGAAATAAAAGTTGTTGTAAAACTGGCAAAACAGCATAGTTGGTCCGAGCAAGATATATCAATAGATTGTTACAATGGTGATTGGTATCATAGCAACTAGTGGGTTTCCAAAGTACAGGTTACTGCTTGGTTGGTGTGGAAATAGGTGGAGATGGGTGGGTGCCTGAGAGGTGTGAAGACCACTAGATGGGCAGAGAGGTTGGACCAGGAGGTCAGCCAGGTGCGTGTTGCACTGAATTTTATCACCTCGGCTTGTAGGTGAGGAAAAGAATCTCAGAGGAGAGGCATACTTCCACAGTGGACTTTTGGTATTGTGTGCAGTCAAGCAAAATATGGTGAAGAAATAGCAGTAAAATGGCTGACATATAGAAAGTATTTTTGACAGAAATATGGACGAGTGACCGAACACACGTAAGGTGATGGGTTAACTCAAGCTGCCAGAACAGCTTCAAAGCACAGTGCACACCATTCTCCAAAAGAAGATGGAGGAGGTGAACATTGTTATGCCAACATTTCCTGTAAGTGGTGACCAGCATTGAGATCAGGGCCTGTATTGATCAAAAAAGGAGACAATTTAGAGTAAAACGTAATTTGCCTAGTGGTAAAATACACATTTATGAAGTCACTGTGAAGGAACAGCAGTTTTCAGACAATGACATGAACATTCCCATTTTTTATCTTTAAAAATCCTTTAATTTTAGTAGGCTACTATTATTCTGCATAAATGTGATACATTTTTTATTTGTGCAAAATCTCAAATATTTCCACAAGCAATTAACAAGAATCTAACATATACACCTACGGGGATTTTGCTGAAATCTTAAAATCAAATACTAGTAACTAAAATGATACCCTGCATTAAAAACATTAGGCTATTTGTCTTCAGCAAATTCTACAGCTTGATACAGTAGTCTATGTCTCAGGAGAACCAAGTAGGAAGATCCACTCTTTGATGCAGACTTTTCCCATTCATTTGTAACCCTCTCCATACAAATTAAAATACAGTCCTGATACAAGGAGATGAGGATTTTGGTTTCTTAATGTGGAAACCAGTGCAGCCCTTGAGGTTTGGCACTGCAGACGGAGAGGACAAACGCTTTCATGGAAACTCCAAGCAGCATCAAAGCTGATTCACTGGAAACAAAGATGGAAGCCAATTGCCAAATGAGCCTATATGGAAAGATGAATGTACGGGCGGAGGTAAAGGTGCCTGAGAAGAATGTGTTGGGGACAGTAAGACGGCACAGGGAGACTATTTGGCCACTCACGGGTTGGAAAGTCTGCCTCTGAGGATTTACTGAGGCAATAAAAGATAAGGTCACTGTGTTGTAGGCTTTAATATTAATGTGCCATTTAATGACCCTTACCACGGAAGAAACTAGGTTATCGCTCGTAGTAAGATAGGCTATAGTTCCAGGCAGTTATTTTGTAATGAAGCAAGCGCTGAAGTGGAGCTTCAGAGAGATCCTCCTCAGTGAAATGACAGATAGTCAAATTTCTTTGAAGTGGACTGAGCAAGGGGAACAAATCCCCAGGCTAGGTTCTCCTATAGTCCTGCCCACTATCCTACTGTGAACTAGGCTACCACCAAAATCTCTATTAAGTAATAATAGCAAAAGTATTACCTCAAAGTACCTAAAAACTTAAAGTTGTTGAATGGTTATCTATTTTGAAGCAAATAGCCTATGTATAAAAATCTCCTTTCAGACAAATTTCTCTATATGTGTGGGGGTTTTGGGGGGCGCCGTCCACCATGCTCTCACGCCTGCCATTGCTTCCCGCCCCCTTAGCTGTGACCGTCCAATGGAAACAGAGGGAGCACTCTGCTCAACCAATCAGCAACGACGGATGATAGTGAATGGAAGTTTAGTTTTTTAGTTTGGGAAAAGACCGAGGGAGAGAATAACGGAGATACTTTAGAAAAACGAGGATTATCAGTGGGGGAAAGTAATATTAAGCCCTCATAAACGCATACTGCGGACTGAAAACGCAGAAGCTACCTGAATAAGGCTAAAAACGGGAGCCCCCTCTCTCTCCCCCGGAGTCTTTGTCGAGGAGGGTGGCAGGTGTTCATTTGAGGGAGACGCATCGCTACGGTCGCCTCAACAGGGTTCCGACCTGGTGTCAACACGGAGGATAAAAAAATGGCATTAACGCCTCAAACTGGGGACAAAAACTCCCGTGAGTATTAAAGGACAAGGATAAAATCTGTTTTAAAGGAACTGGGACCGTTTCAGTGGACCGCTGAACACAGCTAAAATAAAATAAAACGAAGAAAAAAAGCGAAAGCTACAGTGTCGCAGTAGTAGCAGTGAGTTAGCGACTTTGTAACGACTGTTTTGAGCGGACGGTTCAACGGACTTTCTGGCTCGTGCCAACTCCTTTTGGCCAGCGTATGTATCCGAGGAAAGCTCTCAGTTTTCGACCAAAATACTTGTTTCTGTGTTTAGCTAACCTGTTGTGTCATTTTGTCCGCGTAATGTGAGACGCAGCGCGTTTCTGGTACGTTTAGCCTATCTGGTATCCGAGAGAGAGAGAGAAGAAAGAGTCCCCTTCTGATAGAGCGGTGGAGCATTTCGACTAGCGGAGGTGGTTAATAGTTTTTTAGGATATCTAACTTCAGCCCACACTTCTCCATCACCACGCTTGAAAAAGCGCTCGGAGAGGTCTGCCCTGTTTGTGTGCAGTCCAAAGAATACCAAGGGTATTTAACAGAATCAATTACCGAATTGATTTTTTTTAAGAGGACACACACTTGAGGGATAATCTGCGTGTTAATTTTTTTAAAATTTCTTCTCTGTTAATGCTGCCAGCGCCACCTTCTAAAACGGCTAAATGATCTGTGGTGCAAATCCCCTGCAAAGACGTGTATAAACAAGCGCGGATTTGAAGTCGATAGCAGAGAATAAGCGGATAAGTCTAAAACACACTCAAATGTATGAATTCCTTTGCTCGGATCAATCAAACTGAAAATGAGGTGTTGCGGGACGCAGGGACACTCGGACTGCCGTGCCGTTACAGCTTGAAGCCTCAGACTATAGTGAGAAAGTATTTCTTTTGGTGAGGCGAGCCACCCCCACCCCCTCCTCCTCCTCCTCCTCCTCCTCCTCCTTCCTCCTTCCTCTTGCCGCTGCCTGCCGAGTTTTGGCCACCGGGAGCTGGGAAGTCAGAGAGCGGGGGGATCTTGTCGGTAGCACTGCTGGTGACACTCCCGGAGCTCAGATCATTGCTACACCGGGCAAAAAGCGGCTGTGGTGCTGAAGCCCACTCCATTCCCCACACGGACTTCTTTCTATTCGTGCGCAAGGCACACAGAGAGACAGAAAGAGAGAGAGAGAGTTGCAGCAAAGGCACAAGCACAAGCGGACGCGGGCACTGTTGAGTTCCCCTCTCTCCCGCATGATGAAACCTGGAATTTGCCGCTCTGAGGTTTCCCCGGGACTCGCAGCAGGGAGCCGGCAGAAGATGATGATGATGGGGATAGGAACCACAGGGAGTGGGAGCTGGTGTCCGCCTCTTCTCCTCCTCCTGCTCCTTCTCGCCAGCAGCTGCCACATGTTGCACGGCCAAGGTAAGAGCTTTACTCCCACGAGTCCATGGGTTCAAATGTTTATGCTGATGCACCAAAGAATATTTGTATTAGTATAAGCTATGTAGATCCACGCCGTGGACCTGTGTAGGACTGAAAATACTTGCGGAGACACTTACAGTATAGGTCACTGGTAAAGAGTGGGAAAGTGAGACATGACTCCTAAACTGGAATCAATTAGACTGAATGTACCAGTTTTCCTATTATTTGGGATGTGTGTCTGTCTCTGCAGGAGGGGACTACAAAAGGGGGCTTTGTATTAGGCCTGTAACAATGTTTTTATGTAAATTAAGTCTTGTTGATTGTTTGTGTGAAAGAGATGGATAATGCTGGAGGTACTACACCGCATGCATAAATAATTGTTATTGATGCAGATTGTAGGATGATGATTGTGGGATTAAGGTATTGAGGATGTTTATGGGGGGGGGGGGGGATGCTACAGTCTCTGAGCACCGATAATCCCCCTCTCAGTCAATGACCTGCTTAACTACAGCTCTTGATTTGTCACAAATGCACAACACATACACACACATGCTGCTGCACATAGTGTATTGATTTAAGTTGCCTCCTGCTAGTCCAGTGTTGGCTCTGTTGTGCTGGCAGGTGTCCAGATTAGTGTGTGACTTGTGGCTGCGGATGGTAACTACTGTAGGGACTAATTGTTGAATATAGCAACAGGACAGAAAATGAATATGATGAGATATTGATTCTGCAAAGCTGTGTGTTGAAATTGTGCATTGGCATCCATTTATATGTTCTTTATTTTTCTTTTGGAGGTATAAGAACGAAGAGTGATGGAGGAAAACAGTGGCTGGGTGTGTGTGTGCATGTGCGTGTGTGTGCGTATGCACCTCATGGGATCATGTCAGCAAAGCAAAACAAAAGCACTGAAAGGTCAGGCTGGTGTCGGCTCTCACTTTTCTCTGGGTCACAGATGGCGTGGGGGGCAGAACGTAAGGCTGCGACTTGGGGTGCTGTGGAGGAGGGGGTCTTAGGAATGTGTGTTTTAGAGGTGGGGGGGTGAGCTATTTGTGAACGCATTGAGAATGTGTGTTCTTATTGAGAGAAGGGGAAAGTGCCCTCCGTGAGTGTGAAAGACGCAACACAAGTAGAAGAGGAATGAGGAGAAGGTGAAGAGGAGGGAGCGGCAAGGAGAGGGGTTGAGAATAAAAAATGTGTGTGTGTGTGTGTGTGGGGGGGGGGGGTTTGAGGGAATGCGGTGCGCCGTGCTTGTCACTCAGAAAGCTGTGCCTGCAGTTCAATCGATGATGACGGTATGACAACACCTCTGTGTGTGTCAAAAGTTGCTCTCTCCTTTCTTTTCCCAGTCGTCACACTCTCACTCCCTCTTTCCCCTCCCTCTTATGCCTCGTTCCCACTGAACAGTACCGTCCGGTTTGGTACGGTATGGGTTGGTACAGAACGGGAAATGCTTGATCTGGCTATCGTTTCCACTTCCGTACCTTGCTCAACAGACGGGTAATATGACGAAGGGACATAGAACAGCAGGACATAGTGCACATGTAAGTATTGTGACATCATGGCAGCAGGACATAGTGTAGCCGGCCAATAAATTAAATCAAAAAGAAAAATGTGATACCATAAACAAAGAATAGAGCACTGACATTTGTCTCTTAATACAAGATTCTTCATTCTTGCTGAGTTGACTAAACACACTGGTTTATCTCTTCTACTGAAATGATGATTCTGTTTACCAATGTATGGACTGTAATGAGTAGCACAACGGGACGGCTTGGTACCCCATTGATAGGGTGAAAAAAAAGTACTAAAAGTAACTTTTGACAGTAGAAATGCAATTAAACAAGTGCAGTACTGAACCGAACTGTACCGTACCACTTGGTGGGAACAAGGCTTTAGACGTTGAGGAGGAGGTGGCAGACAGAGGGATGGTGTGGCTGCAGAGTCAGCTTCTTCTGTCCTCACTCTAATGTCAAGGTCTCAGCACCCAAGTTACAACACCCCCCATTCCCCACGCTCAGACCCACCAACCATCCAGCTGTCTTGGCTCAAGTGGTGTGTTGGGGTGGGTGGGGGAACAGTGCTGCAAAATGGCTCTACCCCAGGATGGCTGGCAGGGGTTGTGTGTGTGTGTGTGCTGGGGGTGAATTGGAAATTAGTCAAACTGATCCGGGGTAGGGCCTGTGGTGGAGGTGGAGGAGGAGGGGATAAGGTTATTGATTTAATAAACTGTGCCAGGCGGCCAATCGAAGGCTGTAGATTTTCCAGGTTCCGACCCCACTATCCCCTAGCATTTATTAGGAAGTTTTATTTTAGGAGGAAAAGGATGAAATTCATGAGCCACGGTTGATCCTCCTGATCTCTCCCTGCTCCTCTGTCCCCCCCTCTCCCCCATCTCCCCGCTCTCCCTCTGTCCCTCTCTCTCTTTTCTCCCTCTGTCTCTCTGTCTGTCTCTCTCCCTCTCTCCCTCTCTCTCTCTCAGTCAATCGATGCCCCCCCCCCCCCCCCCACCCCACTCATAAATGCAAAGCTTTATCAGAGCCAACTCTGCTATGAGAGCACATTTAAATAAGCTCATCGATCTTTCATTTTAGAGTTTAAGTGACGGCAGCATTTTACTGTCTTTCTCCTCCTCTTCCTCACTGTTTCCTCCACCTCTCATCTGCTCACCTCTCCACCCTCCTTTCTTTATTCATAACTTATCCCTCCGCGCCCCAACAGCCGCCCTGTCACACACGCTCCACAGCTGTTTGACTGATTCACATTTCCAGCATGGATACACAGGGGCCCTCGTCCTAGACTTTATATTCTGTCTGAACTGTGTGTGTAAATGTAAACCATAACATCACCAGAAAGAGTCCAGAATTCATTGGTAGCCTTGTTATTAATATACCGTTAGGTTTATAATACACAGAGAGAGAGAGAGAGTGATTTTCTATCTGTTGCTAATGTGGATAATGGGATAATGGCCTAAATGTAGCCAAAGTGTAATGAAAAAATACTGCTGGTGGTCATTATTGCTAACCTTGCCCAAGTTAATTGCAATCAAATGTGGCTCGAGCATCCCAGCTGTTAAATCATTCTTTTCAGTTTAAAAAATAAATTGCAGGTCACCATTGTTATGGCTCTTACTAAAGTTTAGTTTCTGACCATACATTTTTCAAGAAGTTTTCATTTAGCTTCAACTAGGCCAAGCAAAGACTTGCATCACCATGGTGACCCACTTAGTGGATCTATCAGCGTGATTAGGTTTGATATGACAAGTGTCATTAGCTCAACTTAGCCAGAGCTTGATCCTGATTGGACCAATGGGCATGCTTAAGTGAATTGAGGTCACTGATAGCCAGGACATGGTAGATGGTAGAACCGAAATCAAATAGAGTAGCATGCAGTTTTACACACACACACACACACACACACACACACACACACACACACACACACACACACACACACACTATCTCTCAGTGTCAAACAGTTAAAGCAGACGTGGAAATTCGATTAACCATGTTGTGATGTTCTGAGTGCTCGTTTAAAGACTCGTCTAACTGATTATCATCGTACACATTGCACAACTTTACCATAACCATTTAGACCTCTTTTTGTTTATTTTTATGTTTTTCATTATCTTCCACTGATGTTCTCACTTTTAATATAATCTTGTTCGCAGTTTATAAAAAACAATATTTTTTTAGAACAGTTCACTAGTGAATGTCACTAGAAGTATTGTAGCATTACGTTAGCATGACAACTGAGCATTTTGATGCATTTGAAACTTTCAATTCACTGCTTGTAACAGTTATACATGTTCTGTCTTTACCCACAGACACAAATTTAATCCCAAGTAGTTCTAACTCTGGAGGCCTCAGGAGAGACTTTGATGTCTGATGGATTGTGGGTGTGTGCATGTGCATATGTATTAGAGGAGAAGAGCAAGCAATGGAGGAGAAGACTGTGTGTGTGTGTGTGTGTGTGTGTGTGTGTGTGTGTGTGTGTGTGTGTGTGTGTGTGTGTGTGTGTGTGTGTGTGTGTGTGTGTGTGTGTGTGTGTGTGTGTGTGTGTGTGTGTGTGTGTGTGTGTGTGTGTGTGATAGACGTCAGGTTAGCCAGCACTAAGAGAAAGTGAGGTCCCTGGTCGGCTCCTTTATTTCCTGTCTGTCAGAAGTAACAAATCACCACAGTTCCACATCCAGCTGACACTTTGCAGCAGCTCTATGTGTGTTTGAGAGGGACAGTGTTTGCGTGTGTGTACCCTTCTCTTCGGCAGGCCTGGTGTGTGAAAGAGACTTCGGTTCGACAGGACTGCAGACAGTGTGTGTGTTTGTGTGGGAGATTGATGCTAACCCTCTATCAGTCCAAAGTTTTTTTCTTTTCACAGCGTAAGAAATTGCATTTTTAGCAAAGCAGACAGTCTCCCAATGGAAAATACTGTGTTTGAGAAGTGGTGTATGTGTAGAAAATAGAATTAAGCAGGTGTATTCATGATCCATCCCATCTTCTTTTATTTTTTCAAAACCGGCTCTTTCATATAATTTAACATTTTAAGTTATTTTAAGCAGCATAATTGAGAATAAAATAAAGTTACAAAAAATATTTTAACCCATTTTTAAGTTTTTGGTGAGCATGTAATGCTGGGCTTACACTAAAGGACTTTTAAAAGACTTTGAAAAGACTGAAGACTGACACCCTCTTACATCTGAAGACAATCAACTCACACCTGAAGACAACTACTCATTAGTTTTCAGTCACAGAGTGAAATTTTGAAAAGACAGGGGGGTCTCATATTGCAAGACTACAACTAGATTCCTTTTGAGATTAATATTATTTCTGCAAACGCGATTAATTTAATTTTAATTACAAAAAGGTTAATTTAATATTCCGAGCGGGGGACTTCCTTTAGTTATTTGACCATCTTTATTTGCTGATCTCGTCCCCCAATAACTTTAACTCTGTTAAAAAAAAAGTGTTAAGGTTGCGCGGCTGTCAGCCTGGTTCTCCCGCCGAGGCTTCAAGGAAAAAGTGTCTGAAATAAGTGCCTGCACAGGCGGACACAGGTCGCGACTAATGCCGCTCCTCCTGCGTCGTGCTTGATGCATGCGAGAGTGTGACAGTGTTTACGTCATTTCGCTTGAGCCAACCCCTTAAGACTAACGATAATATCAAACATGTTTGATAATGTCGGAACATCAAGATGGGAAGAAGACTGGCTGAAATCGGGTCGGAAGACCACCATACACCAAACGACTGAGATTACGTGCGCGCGCCACAACTCTAGCACGACTTCTGTGATTTCAGTCCGACAATGGAAGATTGTCTGCGACTGTCAAATCGCGTGAAAAGTCGTGTAGTGTAAGCCCAGCATAAGTTGTGTAGGTGAGGTCTTGAAGAGGTCGGTTGGGTCATGTTTCCCACTGCCACATCATTGCTAACAAGGTACAAAATACTAAACATCCAAAAAAAGTAATAGGCAGTTGTCAAAAGCTTTGTGTGTGTTTTGAACGGTCTACATGTGTGTGTGCTTCTGCCTGTTACAATGGTTTTGTATCTTGGTGAAAAGAAGAATTTAATGAGAGCTTTCCTCAGAAACATCTTTCAGAGCTTTGAAATATGAGCCTATAGTTGGATACAATCGGGTCTCCCTCTCTGTCTGGCTTCTTTCTGCTCTTTTTGTTTTGTTCAGTATCGCTTTCCATTTGGTCTCCCTTTCTTACTTCCCCCACAAGTGACTAAAGAATCCATTGCTGCAGGCCACACAGGTGGAATTAAGGGTGTTCTGCTGTTTAGGCCTTGGAGGTTATTATGTAAGATAGGGGGAGGAAGTTGCTATTGATCCACTGTGTATGTATGGGAGGCGTTTGTGTGTATGTGTGTGTTGTACCTTTCAAGATTATTTGTTGTAAGACATCCAAATCCAAATAAAGCAGAACACTTGCAAAACAAGACATCACAAAGCCAAGAGACAGACAGACAGACAGACAGACAGACAGACAGACAGACAGACAGACAGACAGACAGACAGACAGACAGACAGACAGACTGTATATCAAGATTGACAAGCAAAGAATAATAGGTGCAGCTGCGTTCACACACAAGTTTGCAACTTTAGTTTTTTCTTAAATCAACTATAGTTAATTTTACATTTTGTTTCTTATTCTAGTATTTGTCGTTCTATAAAATTGCAAAAAGTTCATTAATAACTAGTTAATTATTCTTAAACTCTCTGTATTTTAAGTGTATTTGCTCAATGTTTTGTTGAAAAAAGCGACATTAAGAAATGTGAACAAAATCTCCTGTAAATTGATAACTACAACAATATATTAAATGTAAAAATGTATGAAATGCATCGCTCGTAGTGATGTTTCTACAGAGAGACGGCGTCTGCATCTGCTGCACCTTTTGGCTTAAACACATTTTCAGTTAACTAACCGGTGTGACTTAACAGATTCACGAGTCAAAGACAAACTAATTTAAAAAGAGATGAATCATTATTTAGAATCAAGGTCTCTTTTCTTCTCTGGCTTCAATATGCTTTGAACAGAGAGCCACCCAAGCAATCATATATTCATTCTCTTAATTGGTTGTTTGTTATTTCTTGTGGATTTTATTTTGTCTGACATTCCCTGCTTGACACCTTTTGAGTTTTATTCTTCCTACAGTATCTGATCAAAATACTTTAAAAGCAGGGAAACCAAAAGTGCATGATGAAAACCACACAGCCACAGAACACCTAGTCAAGTGTGAAAGGGATAAAGCGTGTATGTATATTTCAAAACGTCAAAAGAAGAACTCACTCGTTGACGCAGCAGTTTCTTGTTGCGTGAGAATATTTTTTATCTCACATCACTGCGTTGGTTTTGTTTTTGAGATTACCTCCCTGTGATGAATGGTAATGTCTTTTTCTGAGCTTGTTCAGTGTTTTGAAATAAGCTGCGGCCAGAGGAAGATGAAACAAGAATTTTGAAATGAAACACTGTGACAGCTTCATCATACATAGAAGATGATATGAGGCTTAATGGTAATAAGACCTTTGAACCCAGTGATGGCAAAGAGCAGTGCAAGTTGTATACGGGCTAATTGCTCAGCCTCTGGACGATGGACTGTCAGGATCAGGATTAATCTTGTTGTGTTCTGTACTATGTTTCATGATTATTACCATATTTCTCTTTAAAAAGAATACCCATTGTAGTGGTAGCCATTCTTTCCCATCTCCTCAAGGTCACGCTTCAACCATTCAGGAGGCTAACACACTAATGACATAAAATTGTACTCAGTAATATTAATATATATTTGTTTACATTTCCTTAAAAAAACAGGTTAATGAGGAAACATTCTATCAAGTAAATGTCACTAACGGTGAGATCGCAATGAATAAGTGACATTCATTCATTGCAAGAGGCAAAATTAAATTGTGAAAAAAAATTCTGTTTAATTTTGAATACAGCACTGGCTTCTTTATCCCAGCAGCTGCCACTAGTATGATTTCACAATTCTTTTGATACAGTATTTTATTTAAATGTGCTGCTTTTCTAATATAGATTATTGTCAGCAGACAGACTATAAGAAAATCGTTTTTATTTATGCAAATATTTTTTTCTGCCTAAATTCCCTACCACAAACATTTCTCTTTTGTGTGAAACAGGAAAACCAGGTTAAGAAAGTAGTGTGGTGTTATGGTGCTGCTTAGAAACGGCGTACTGTTATCATGTAGTGCTGCATGAGTTAATCTGGTGTGTGGTGGAGCTGATAGTGTGAGCAAAATGGCCCACATTTTTCAAGAAATATCTAGTCATGGCCACTGGCCTGGTCCATAATAGGACAGCACTATAAATGTAACCAAATCCTTAAATTAAACTGAATAGATGCAGTTTTCATCCGTAAGCCTTTCACATGATTTATTTATTGGAACAAGATATTGTGAAGCAGATTTCACACTGCAGGCTACACACAAGGAAATGCCTTTTTTGTAATGTCTGCAGTTAGTGACACGCTGTGATATTGCAGAATTGTCTTGTTTACTGTGCCTATCTCTCTTCTGATAGAGCTGAAAAATACATACATATTATTTATTGTGAATTAGAAGTATATGACTAGAGTACATATATACATTATAATCAGAGGTTTATAATACACAAGCACACATATTGTGACAGTTTTTATAAATATGTTGTGACAAGAAATGTTTTCCAATTTGTTTTTAAAGAACCTCTGAAGGTTACATTGCCAACACTCATAACATCACAGGTTTCATTTTTCCTTTTACATACAAGGCAATTTAGGAACAACTTTTTATTTGCAGGAACAAGTGGTGGAAATAAAGTTGCAGATGGCTGGAGATACACTGAGATGCACTGGCTCTTTCTCTACTAACACATGGGAATTTCCTTTACAATTCTATCCTTGTACTGCCAGTCATTTAGTGGCAGCACTAGATGAATCCAAGGCTCAAGAGAAGCCTCACAGTGGGGTGAAGAAAGTGACTCTCTTTCCCTCATTGCTTTGAGCATATTTCAGTGGGTATATGGATTCAAACTGGCAACCTTCCAATGGATCAGACCCCAGGCTGTTTCTCTTTGTGTCACTGCACTGCCTGTCTCTTAATCTCTCTCTGCTTACTGTCTCACTTTAATTCTTTGTTTTCAGTAGCTGGGTTTCCATCTCGATGTCAAGCCAATCTTTTGAAAGTTTGCAAAAAAGAGAAAAAAAAGAAAGAAATGCAAATTAGTTGCATGAACATCAAGTGGTGGGAGCGGATAAGTTACAGTAGTAGTATTATAAAGTCTGAGTATGGCTCTATAGGCAACACACCTTAAAGGTGGTTCGTGGAACTTTCAGTTTTTGTTCATTCTTGCACCCCCTTTGGACAAAAGCGGTAGCGATTTTACTTGGCCAGCTGTTGTTACTGGGTGAGCGTACCCACGACAAAGGCATGATGAAATACTATAAGAAAATAGTATTAGTTTGCTGTTACATGTAATTTATGATCATCAGAGGAAAATGAGACTGTTAAATATTTAAGTGCTCCTCACTCGTGGCACCAATTAACATGGTAAAAAGGAGAAGATGTAGATATTATAGACCACAAACAGGGAGAGAGCTCTGCAGGCGGGCAAATTGATATTGTCCTGTCAAGGAAGTTAGCGCCTGCTATGTTTACTGCTATTCACAGACATTATAATGCAGAGATTATGATGCATGCATCAGGACAAACGGCAATACAGCGACTAAACAGCTGATCCTGCAGGTGTGTTCAAAGTTTGCTATGTCAGAATTTATTCGACAAATGTGTTGTTTCCATCTCCCATTTTGCGCATCCACTTTTTTTCCGTCAAAAACCCTCCCTCCCTCCCCGTACCAAATGCACCTGGCTCCGGCTCTTTATTTGTTTGTGTATATTTTCATTGTGGCGGGGGCAACAAGCTATTTGAATGGGACCTTTGCATAGTGAATAGCCAGTCACGGAATATTACCGAGGTCAGGCCGGGTTGAGTAGATGTGCGGGACTGTACTTCACTGTGTGTATTGGAGCAGCAGGATTTACTTGTTAAGTCCACGGGCTTTACCCTGCTGCAGGTGTGTGTTCTCAGCGTTTGATCTGCCACAGGTGTGTTTGAAAGCGTGGTTGAGTGTGTGTGTGTGTGTATGTGTGCATGTGCGCACACTTCTCTGTGTATGGTGATTTATACTATAGAAGGCTTAGAGCAAAGAAGACCTTTTTTGATCTCATCCAGCAATAGGCAGGAAGCAGTGCACTTTGTGGTTGTGTGTGTGTGTGTGTCTGGCCAGAGGTTTTTAGTTTAGTCCTTTGATCCAAGCTAGAGGTGGGCAAACGTCTGAGGAGCCGGCCAACAGTATGGAGAATTGGCTTGAGCTACAGAAGTGCGTGCGTATGTGTAAGTGTATGTGTCAGAAGCGTATGGCCAGAATAAAAAAATGAAAAAAAAGGGTCGGCTTGTGTTTTTACTGCACTTTTATTACTACACACTCTGATAAAGTGCAATGCGGTTATTAGTCAAGCTTAGAGAAGTCTTGTTTAGGTAATAATAAGGGTTGTAGAAAGATGCTTTGTTTGTGTTCTACTAACGTTTTGCTTATGAGTTATTGATCCCAGAAGTTCAAATCTGTGCATACCTCTTTCAAGCTTTACCGCAGTTTTGAACTGTCAAGTTTATTCTTGACATAAAACAACTTCTTCCTGTCTCCTTTTCTCTCTCCCTTGACACTAATACTCTTCCCTAGTTTCCAGACTGATGGGCAGTTTGGACTTGTTATCTAAAATGGCCTGAGGAAAATAATTACTTTTTTTTAAGGTTAAGTTATATCCACATAAAGGAGTGCAGGCTATGACATTTCAAAAAAGAATAACGCCTTTTAGAAACAGGCATGTAAACACAGCCAAATCAATTACCTTTCCATTTCCTGTGAATACACAGTGATGTGATTACGTCCACCTGTCCATCTTAACTCTGGTATTGGTTACTTATTTCCAAGGTAAAATTCTTTACAAGCTCTGCTGTAGAACATGGGGGAGGGGGGGGTTGATTTATGTGAATTTACTGTAAATGCACTGTTACACGTATTGTTGTTAGCACTTTCAACCCTTCTGTGCACAGCGGTGCTGTTGTTGCAATTTTAAACCTACAGATTTAAATTCATGGGGAGACGAAAAGGGGATTTGCTTTGTAAATTGGACCTGGTGCTTCTAGCCTTGAGCTGCCCGCTGAGCTTTTGTACGGACCTTTAAAATCAACCATCTTTATTTATACAAGTAACCCCATGATGCAATGGAAGCAACAACCAGGTGAGAGCCATTCACACTTGAATGGTCTTGATTCCCTCAGACACTGAAAGACAAATTTGTTTACTACTTGGCTGTGCGGATCGTTTGCGGTGGAAATGGATCACCACAACGCCAATCAGTCTTCCTAGCTCGTTATTGTTGCGTTGAAATAGTTTAGCATGTCCGCAAATAGCAACACACAAATAACGCTAGGTTCTGAGAGCTGTGCAGCAGTCAATTCATTACTTCCTTTTGTGTAGTAGTTGGACAGCTACGTCAGAAAACAACTGTTCAAACGGAGGAGAGAACGTAAATTAAATGGATTGATGAGAGACGAGGGACGGCTTAGCTTCCTACTGTATCTGTATGAATGTGTCTTCTTTCTTGTTTCTGTCTATGGGCTCACTGCTCCATAAATTAAGAGGATGTTTGCTAATTTTAAAGTTTTTTTGGAGGAGACTACTTATATAAAGCAAATAATTAATGAGCTAGTAATACATGAGTTATACACGTGTATTCTAGCCTGTCATGATTAAATAAATAAAAATTGAGCAGCCGGTTTATAACACCCTAATGTGTGTATCTTTTTACTGTGTGCTGAAATCAGTGATTTGTCTTACTCCTGGGTTGAATAGATCAAGTTTAGAATGAACTATTCCTTTAGCAAGCGAGAGGAAAGGTGATGTTGATTGATGGATAAGGAAGTCAAATGGCACAGATGGATGGGAAGACATGCTGGTATGAAGAAAAGTAATTTAAAAAGAGAAAGTAAGTCATTCAATGTGAAAGTAGGTGGAAAAGGAATAGGCTGTCAGTTATGGGGTCATTGGAGTAGATAAATGGATGAGAAACGAACAGACGTAATCAAAACAGTCATTGATACTTTAGTAAAGACGGATTACTAAGAACTGAGACTAAGAAGAGAAAAACAACTTTGTTGGCTAATGGACTCACTTTATCTTTTTCTTTCTTTTTTCCTATTCTTCTAATTCCCCTTTTACTCCCTTGATCTTTTGCTCCAATCGTTGCACATCGTTCTTTTTCTCTTGTTCCTGCCCGCATTACATCTTTCTCTCCTTTCTACCACTTTTTTCTCTCCTCCACTTTCTGTAATTGGGAAGGGGCGGTGCACACGCATTCATCTCATTAAGGCCACACACACACACACACACACACACACACACACACACACACACACACACACACACACACACACACACACACACACACACCATTCTCACAGACATTTTGTTATCCTGTAGTAAAACCAATGTGTGTGAATTGAATCCCAAGTCATTTCTCACTGGATTCCCTTAATCTTGTGAATGTGGGAGTAGAAAGAGAAAGGCAAACAAATGAAAATAAAATGAACCCATTCAAGCGAAAGAGAGAAATTAATTATCCTGTTTGCCTGTTGATGCAAACTCTTTGTACCCTGTGCCAAGCTGGTGTACAGTTGGCACTCACTGTGAGCGTATCGGGTAGGGGTGTGAATATTTTGGAATTCCACAATGTCGATTAGATTCCGATTATTGGGGTCACGATTCGATTAGTTGTGAGTGAAACAACTACGGAAGCTGGGAAGGCTTGTCAACATTATGAATCAATCGATCCCCCCCCCCCCCAACCCCTAGTATCAGGACAGGAAAAAACACAAAAATACCGACACTCTGAAATCCGCAGTTTAAATAACACAAAAACTGGATATTTATATAGATCTTGTGTCTCAGGGAAAAACATCTTTACACTTGTAGTGAATTTGATAATTAGGAGTAAGCCTCAATGCCAGCGTAATAATGGTAAAATAGATAGTAAAATGACTTGTTTCCTGCTGGCCCTCACTAGATTATGCCATGCATCTTGTGCTGTTTTCACATGACAGCAAAAAAACTATCTTTAATGAATTTTACTTTTAATTATCTACTCTCATTATAAAGGACATGCAATGTATCAAACAGTTCACTTTAGAAACAAACGACTGTAAATGAGCCAATTGCCGTGACAGGACCATTTTTTAAATGGTGATAGTCGGTGATTCCATGAGAATTACTTGTTGTCTAGTGGCAATAAGCAGAAAGCAAAACGGCTGTTGTTTAACCTCTACGGACACTGATGCACCCTTTATGTATAGCTTTGAGTCAAGAACATCAAACATTTTTAGTGTGGGCAGTTTCATTATGAAGACTGGTTGTTAGCCAAAATCAATTGGGTTATAAATAGGTAGGTACATGTTCTTTTTAAATTTTGAATAATCTAATTGAAAAATGTTTTGGTTGTATGTGAAACTTTGTCAGCAGCATCTTCATTTTTTGTTCGAAAAGTCTGATTGAAATGTTTAACTTTTTAGTGAGTACAACATTTAACTATCACCTGAAAATCAAATTAAAAGATTAGAACCTGTAGGTAGGAGTATTTCACTTCCAGTCATGAAAACAGTCAAAGTGGTTATCTCTCTGTGAGTGGAATCTTTATTGTCAGTGGGTTTAAGTGTATCCAGGTATGGTAACTGAATGCATCCTTTTGAAATCGCTCAATGGAATAGAAGGCAACTGACAGTTATGTTTTAATATACGACACGTTACTGTAGTCGTTGCCAAAGTGCATTGATTTACTTCTGTCATTATTTCATATGAACTGAAATGAGGATGTCTTTTGAGATGTCAATTTAACTCCCATTTTTTCACTCCAAGGAGCTGGCCTCCACTCCCCTCTCTACTCTCCATTAAACTGTCTGTCCCTTATTAAAGGGATAAGAGCAGCTGATGTGATTGGCCCTTATTGAATCTCCCTACAAACTCCACCTGCTGATACTGCAGTCCTCCCAACTAATGATATACTGATCCTGGTCCAACATCTGCTCCACTTTGTGCCCCACTGTTCCATGGTTGTGCTTGCACTTTAGTAAAAACTACTTTGTGACAAGTTGTAGTTTGCACTCAGTTGATGAAACTAAAGGCTAGTACGTAATTTTTGGGGATTTTTTCATAGGGCTGAATTAATGTGATGTGAGGTGAGATGTTTTAATACAATAACTGATGAAGCCAATGTGTTCAGCTTCCCTCAGGGCCAAAAACAGATGAATGTGTACAATGAGTCAGGTTTAAAGGTTAGTATATTGATCTTGATTGAATGCAGTTTCTGCTGAATTCTATTTATGTACAGTAAGATATTTCTCAAACGGTTTCTGGACTTGAGACTTCAGACTCATGTTACAACATTCATTCCTTGCTCAAAAATTACACACAAGATTGATTATTTTTTGAATAGTTTTATCATATTAAAGGGATATTATGGTAGTATATTTTCCTAAGGGAAACTAAACGTTAGCTGGGTCTCCTTCACATTTAGATGGAGCTATATCAGCTATATCAAAGTGAAGCTACATTTTCCCCTCTGCACTGGAGTTGTCAATAAAAATGTTCTGTGACTCACAACAGGACGACCTAACCTGTCCTTCAGTTCTCCGGATAGCTGGATGATGTTTTTAAGTGAAGCCATGAGGACTTTTTACGGCCAATACAGCAAAGCACTCAGCCCTGCTCTGTGTCCTGCACTCATGGACAGCCATCCACCTGCTCAGTTTGTGAGAGACAATTTGTACCAATATATGGTACTACAAACGTCACACACGGACATAAAGAAAGATCTGACTTGTACAGTGAAACCACACATTCTCATGGGGCCACTATAACATTGGTATTACATCATATTATTACAGAGAACTATTATAAATCACCTTTAGATTTATAATAGTTCTCTGTAATAATATGATGATGTGTTCTCTGAATGGCAGTATGGGGGTTTTGCTTCAATAATCCACTGTTCTAAATGTCACTCCACGGCTCTAGGCAAACACTATGCTGATTACTGCAACCATCATTTCTTAACGGCTCCTCATTCCCGGCAAACACACCTCAAATGGACTTTGTGTATGTTTGTGTTTTGGAATTAACTGTTCATATAATTCTGGGCTAAATCTACTTAATTAGGTGCTTTCAGAGTCACTTTATCGAACATAGTGGCTTATTAGGATGTCACTTGCTAATCAAGGTGTGTGCGGGGGCTTTGTGTGCACCTGGTGTGTACGGTATCTGCTAAGCATTTATGTGCGTCAGGTGTGTGGATAATTGCTGTGTGCCTGTATATTTGTGTGTGAATGGTCTTTTAAACCGCCTGTCTTCAGCCCGCTCAATACAATCACTGCTGAAATAATTCTTCAATCTTCAGCACCTCACCATCACAATTCTCTCTCACTCACTCTCTCCTCACATTATGGTCATCCCGTCCATTGCTAGTCTACATCTAATTAGCTTGTATCATCAATGTATTATGCTTTTTTTAATGACACAGCTGGCCCTTTCTCTCTTTTCACACAAACACGCATTCACACTCACAAAAGCATAGCAGATATTAGACACAAACCTGTATTGACATAAATGAATAGAGCGAAGGAGATGTAGAAAAGGTACATTTAGAATATGTTAGTGAAGGAACAATACTGTCGCTTTCGCCAATAAAAGGTTGATTTTATTAATTTGTATTCTCATTTTTTTTCATTCATACATTTTACTATACCAGTAGTTTCCAAATTGTGAATTTCAAGGAGTATGCAAATCCTCTTTGATTTTCCCTCTCTCTGCTGCTCTCTCTGCTGCTCTCTCTCCCCTCGTCCAATGACTGTGTCTTTCCATGCTGTCATTCCCCCCTCTGTGGTGTCACGTTACATTCAGCATGCAAGAACTTTCCCTTTTCGTTTCTACCATTCCTCTCTTGCTCTCTCTGTGTGCCCCTCACCCTTCCCTTTCCCACTGTCCTGTCCCTATGTCGTTTCCTTTAATCTCACTTCTCGTTGCCCCTCTGGCTCCATACATGGGGAGGTAACCCATCCCTGAGGGGGGATCCACTAACTTCACCCTTTGGCACCAGCTGTCTGTCTGAAGCACGATGTATGTGTGTATGGCTTTGGGTGTTGGCTTATTTCCTTGTGTGTGCGTGAGTTAAATTATCACAGCAATAAGAGAAAAGAAAAAACGACTAGTGGTGTAATTAATCATGAAAATGGAACATAAAGAACATATTTAAATAAAGCTTAGATAAAGTAAATTATGTTGCTAATATACTATAGTCCTTGATATCTGTGCATGCAGCAAGTTACTGCTAATTTGCAGGTAAAACATTATTTATTCTCAATTAGGGGCCATGATTATGTTCATTATATTCGTATCACAGATATATGTTAAGTTTTTAAGTTTAAGTGGTATTGTCCATTTTTGAAAGAAGCAAAGGAAGTGTCTCTGTAGTAAGCAAACGCTCATTGAGTGAAGCAATAGGCACAGACAGCTCCAGTGCTGCAGTGAATGGAATCCCCTCTTTCATGTGTAGATAGCACTGAAGGATTCAGGTCCCCTCTCGGCAACTTCTTTAAAAAAAATATTAAATAGAACATTTGAAGTAATATTGTGATTAAAATGAACTTTTCAATAGTTTTTTTAAAAATATTTTATAAACGGATAAAATAGAAGCCCACGCTTGGACATGGTAGACCGATAGTCCACTGTTGGCAAGGTAGGAATGTATGTGTGTGCGCATTTGTTAGTGTGGGAGAGAGTGACTGAGTCAAAGGAGTGGGTGTTTGGTGAATGTGGTCCGTAACTCTACCTTGGACGGCTTGCAGCTAAAAGCATTACGTTATAGCAACTGGCAGCATTTGACAGGGCTTGGGGCAAGGATAGAAGGACGAATGGGGTGTGGTGCCTTGTGGCTGCGTGCGTGTGGGTCTGTGCGAGTGTGTGTATGTTTGTAGTAGCCCATTCCATCAACGCCAGTCCCTGTGCGAGCACTTAGCGATTATGGTGGCCCAGAGTTGTTAATTTGTGTAATCAGTGTTTAATTGGCATTGAGGAAAACACATTAATCAAACCAGAATAAGTCTCCGGCTTCTTCACGCAGTCCTTCATTAGTGTACTTCAATCAGCCAATCACAGGCTGCCTGAGAGCTCGGCATACTGGGTTGCAATCATAGGTTCCCCTTAGGCAGAAGGATGGCATCTAACTGGTCACACCATGTTGCTATATCGCCACATATTGAGCACAATTACTTTAGTGCTAAAGCTTGTGTTGGAATGTGTGTGTGTTATTTCAGCAGGCAACACACTTACTGACAATAATTTGTTATGGGAGTTTGTACCTCATTCAAATTCAAGGGCTCACGGTGTGTGTGTGCCTGTGTGTGTGTGTGTGTGCGTGCGTGTGTGTGTTTATGTGGAGGGTTTACCTTTTATTGAAGTACAGTATTTTTGTGTACACATATGCTGCATCTGTAATTGTATCTCACCCTTTGCAGACTGATCACACACACACACACACACACACACACACACACACACACACACACACACACACACACACACACACAAACCAACACAAGAAGTCAACTATAAACCAGCAGGCTGTCAACATTGTAAACCCAGCAGATATTACATTTCTGTATGAAAAGAAAAAATCCTTGGTCCAACGTTTCTCTCTCTGGCTCTTTCTCACTCTGCTGGCCGACAACCAATTTGGTCTGAAATAAACACACAGACAAAAACACACATCACACACAGTTCATATTTAATAGTTTGGATTTAAATGTCGAGGCAGAGAGTTTGGAGAAAATGGGTGGCTCTCCGCTAACAACATCATGTATGGATTTTTAACATAGTTTCATCTGAAATGGTCTGGAACCTCTGTATGTTCTATATCAAAATCAGAAATACTTAATTGATCCCTTGAATTCAAATTGGGACTGATTTCAGTTGTTCCCATACCAAAATAGCAATATACAGTATACTGTATGTGTTACAAACCATAAGTACCCAAAAACAATATGGGAGCAATGATAATGGCATAGATTGTTTTAGTATTTTGTAATTATTTTTCCATGTTCTCTTAAATAGGCATTTGTTATTACTTACGAATCAGAGTCAGTACCATGGCACATGCCTGTAAGGAAAGTTTTGTTTTGGTACAAAGGATAAACACAAAAAAACATAAAAGTGAATGCTCCATTTTATTTTTAGGATACATACTTCTAAATGCTGCTTG
Organism: Ammodytes marinus; assembly: GCF_949987685.1. Classification (NCBI taxonomy): domain Eukaryota; kingdom Metazoa; phylum Chordata; class Actinopteri; order Uranoscopiformes; family Ammodytidae; genus Ammodytes; species Ammodytes marinus. Next base: position 8,850,812 of record NC_137235.1, on the reverse strand, counting down.
ATCCAGCGGTTGTTTTTCATAGGATTTGCCATGTGCAAATCCTGTGATTGGTGTTAATGCCAAGATTTGAGCTTTGTAGCACAAATGCTGCCTTACTTTTTGTAACAAACCATAAGTACCAAATAAATACCAGCAACACTTGCCAAATCAACTCAGATACGGGATCTTATAAATGCGATCAACTCGGATTAAATTCTGTTTTTCCTCTGAATGATTATTTGCATTGTACTTTTTCTGTAAAACTTATTTTGTCTGAAAACCACTTAAACACATAAAAAAAATTTTTTCTCTTAGAATAGTTACTGTTTTAACTTTTATGTTTCTATAGAGTGTTCAAAGTACAAAATATATTTAGAATTCACCAAACTGACTCATAAACTCTTATTTGAATGGCGGGTTTAGTCTTTTGGGTTTATTGTTGTTGGGAACAACTATTCCTTACCTACATTTATTGACCATTACAAGAAACGGCTTTATGCAATGTCTCAAAAAAAGAAAAAGAAGAACACTACTACTCAGCCACACACTTTCTTTGCCCACTCAAGATTAAACCAAAAAGATGGATATTCCAGCTAAGGCATTATTGTGGAGTCAAGCAAGTCTGAGGTAAAAAAAAATAAGTAAAAGACTGCTGTAGGTTTTACTGAACTGCAGACTTAGCCTTGCAAGAGGAAATCATTTGTGTCCTTAGCAATGAAGTTTAATGTGTCTTTTGAACTATGAACACATAAGGACACACTGGTCGTTCTTGATTCTTATAATTGGACCTGTGAAAGGATTGTCTGGTATCTATCAAGGCAGTGAAGCAAAGCTATTGTAAAACATTCAAAGGAGACTGCACTGTATGGGCTTGAAGCATTCAATAACAAATATGAATGGGATGGAACGCTGGTGCTGGCAAAATTGGAGTTTTTATGTGTCTCCAGAGTAGCTGGGGAAGAGACAGGTAGGATGTACTTTGTGCTTTACAATAAATACCTCTGAGACTGAGGGAGGACTCTTTTCCATAGTTTGTAATGATGGGATTAATAATCCCATCATTACAAATCCCGGATTATACTGGCACATCTGCCAGGTGTTACAATCTGTAGCTAACAGTTGAGAGTTACAAACATGCAGAATGACAGGCTTTATAAACCTCAATGTCTTTGTCTTAGGTGCTTTAGTTTTGGCTTGTACCTAGCTTGTTTGTTTGGGTGGATCAAGACGGCATGGTTAGCCGACTGCTGATAAATAATTGCGTTGTAGTTTAGGAGGATGAAGCTTGTTTTTTTAATTTTTAATTTTTTAATTTAACTTTTATTGATCCTCGATCAATTGAGGGGTGACCCTCATTTCCAATGATGTTGAGTCAAACAAATGCAAAGCAAAAACAACAATAGATACACAATATATACAATGCAAATACATCAAATACACAACAACTGATAAGAAACAACTATTGAAAGATTTACACAGTGGTGAAGAATGTCAGCAATTTAAATGAAATGGGTGAAAGTACAATATGGCCTTATTAAAACAGTACAGGTAGAGTTCAGCAGATTTAAGATAATATGTTTAAATTTGTTAAAGGATACCAAGGTGTTTACTTTAATTTGTTGCTGCAAGCTGTTCCAGGAGTCAGGGGCATCGAAGCTAAAAGATGTCTTTCCATGCTCAGATCGGGCTTGTGGGACATAAAGCATAAGCATGTCAGTGGAGCGGGTCTGATAAAGCCCGCCTGAAATTTGCAGCATTGGTGTTGAATAATGAGGAAGCTTCCCAATCAAGGCTTTATGAATGAAAATGTGCCATTGTGCGTCACGTCTTTCTTTAAGAGAGGACCACCCAACCTATCCATAACCAACGCAATGGTGTGTGTCACAATCATCTCCTGTGATGAATCTTAAAGCAGAGTGAAAATCAGAGTCCAAGAGTATAAGACAGAGTGTATCTCGCAGGGATGCATTTTTATCTTGATGTCAGACACATTCTGTACCCCGAAAACATGGTCATACTGGATAATCATATGCAAATGTAAAATCTTTAGGAGCATTTTAACCTGTGAGTAAATAAACAGGTTTTAAACCTTTTGGTAAATCTGACTTTATGTACATGGCAAAATCAACTCAGAGTTTGTTCTGAAACAAGGCACCACTGCACTTTTTTCAGGACTGGAGCAACAACACAGTGAAGTTCACATCTGTCCGTCAAAAAATGTTGTTTATTAGAAGATATAATTAGAGCAAAGACAGACAAGACACTACTGTAAATGACTGAACTTTGTTTTAATTCAGAAATTTACAATTCAGTTTTTTTAAACATCTTATTATGGCGCTGACTTGGATGATTAGTTGTGCTACTTCAACTATCTCTAATTTAGTGTGCATGTGTATCCATGTGTGCGTTTTGGCCTGTGTGTTAGCACCTTGCGAGTGGTGCTCTTTTTAATTACAGCTTTGAGATAATTTAAAGAGGAGGGGAGAGAAAGCTCAGGAGGGAGTGAGAGAAAGTCGTGGAGGAGGGTTAGTTTAATCTCACAGTTCGTTTCACCCGTTGCTTTTGGTTTTATACTTCCTTTTAAAGACGTAAATCACTGATCATCCTAGAGAAAGGCACAGAGAGAGAGAGAGAGAGAGAGAGAGAGAGAGAGAGAGAGAGAGACTGTTAGATTAGTAGCAGTAGTTATGTAATCATATCATCAGATTATAAGTACATTAGCCATCATTTTCTTCACTGTGATAAAGAGGTTAAGGCAAGCAGTAGTGAACGGAGGCCTTGCAGCCGACCAACTGTAGAAATGCATAAACAAATTGGGTCACGGTATCATGTATGTGTGATAATGCTTCAAGTGAATACATGTTTATGCTTGTGTCTGAATTACATCTCCTCTCAGAGACTTTGCAGTATTTACCAGCTGCTCACAGTTGGAGCATCCATAAATTAACAAATAACTCATAAATTAATTCATTGAGGCCCATGTATGTTTATCCATCTGGCGTCTGCACTTACTATTATACTGCGGTCTGTGTCGACATGTGTGTATGTGTGCATAAATTGTAATACATCAAGTGTTTATGAGGAAAGGAAAATTGGATAATTGCGGCTCTCCTCTTTTCAAACAATTCTCGCAGGAAAATCTGAGGAAACGGAGAAGTAGGAACAACTTTCTGCTGTGCGTCTTAGAAAATGCATAATACATGGATAACTTTCCTTTTCTTTTTTCAGGCTAGCTATTCCCTAATAGATAGGCAATCATTTCTGGGGATTTTCTCTCCAAATTTGCTAGAAAGAAGCATGAAATTAACCTGCAAATGTAGTGTTCCCAGTTTTTGATACCAAAGATTCACAGTCTGCAGTCTTTGTTGCTGTCTTTGACTTTCCTAACATCCTCCCTCTGCAAATATGGGATGTTGTACCTCCACAACATGTGTTATGGAAAGGAGAAGAAGATGAAAGTGGATTTCATTTAAATGAAACACTTTTTCTCTTTTCATGGAGGAGCAAGAGGGTGATATAATAGTCAAGATGCTTTGTGTTGCAATCCAGTGCTGGATGCAGGTCCTTATAAATAGACATGGATATGCATCATTGACTCCGGGCTCTATTCTAGTCTCTTCATGTACGTGTGGTGGTGGGTTCCATTTTGATTGTTGTAGAAAAGGTCTATTCTGAGGCTTGTGAGTGTGTTTGTGTGTTTGTGTGTATGTGTGTATGGGGAATATATTCACACCTTGGCCACAAACAGGAGTGTTAAAACCTCTGTGGCAGTGGGTGCTGACAGCATTTTCACTCCTCTTCCCCTACATCCATCACTCCATCCTAGAGGACACATTCTGAAACATTTACACCCTGGTTCTATCCGTGTGATATTTCCTCCCCTCACTTCCCTTACCCCTTGATGCCTGTTTTCTCCACCCATTCTTCTGTTCTCTCTTCTCCCGTCAAGCT
>NC_137235.1:8809382-8841882 GCF_949987685.1 Ammodytes marinus | reverse complement strand
ATAGCTTTTCCAGTGATACATGGCATTCATTTCAATCTATTTCACACAGGGCTTGTTGCTGCGTAGACTCAAAATTTGCCGAAGTTAGTTTGAGTTACAGCACTTAATGATGTGCACAGTTTTTGGTGTTCTCCCTGGTAAATAAATGGAATTACAATGCCATATGCACATGCACACACAGAGAAACAGACACATACACACAAATATAGACACATACACACACACAAATGCAGCCTAACCTCTGGCCAGGGTCCCATCCAAGGTATTAGGGGGTCTTAAGAGGCAGAATTCACTAATGACTTCCTTTATCTCCTACACACAGCTTTAGACCTGATCAGTGAGGCTCTGCACCCACACAGTCACCCACACAGGCACAAACACAAACACACACACACACACACACACACACACACACACACACACACACACACACACACACACACACACACACACACACACACACACTCACACAACCCAAAATACCATGGCTGGATAAAAGCTCAAAAGCTTCAGCAGTGTTGGCTAGTCAGGCTGTAATATTATTATTATTATATTATTTTGCATTAGATAATATACACCAATTTAATAATAACAACAAATGAGAAACAAAGTTATACCTAAATGAACATTTGTAAAAAATATTAGCAGAAAATGCATTATCTATTGTATTTGGCTTTTCTTGGTGTTGGCTCTGTAAAATATTGCCACAAGGGACTTGTGCCCGTTGTTATTAAAGTATACAATTAAATTAAAACAAGTTTACCCTACTCTACACGAATTGAGAAGTTGTATAAAAAGACTCCTCTCCTCTCCTGGGGAGAAGCATGAAAACACAGAAAGAGCAGCAGTAGTAGTGGTGGTTGCAGCCAATGTTTTTTACTTAAGAAGCTAAGGCAAGGATTTGGAGTAAATAAGTCGGGTTGGAAGATGAGACTGGAAGATGAGGAGGGAGAGGCAAAGGAGATTTGGGTGGATGAAGGAATGAGGTCAGCTAAGCCTGGGTTGCTCATCTAGCTAGCTCAAAACATGCAACATACGCATACTCTAACACACATGCACTGTTGACAGGGTTCCTGAAAATACTACAATATTTCATCCTTTGGACATGCATGCACTGTACCCACCAGACCTCATGTGTTGTTGTGTGTGTGTTAACCCTACACTTCTATTCTTGAGGGAGGATTTTCTCCTGCCACCACATGTCACTGTGGGGGCTTCCATCAGATAGACCTTCTGGCTTCATATCAAATGTAAACATTCCTGTGAGTTCAACCATCAATATCTCTTGATCACACACAGTCCAGATGAGTTGAAGTGAGTGTGTAGTGTGTTTGTGGGTGGGAGTGTGTGTCTGCTGCTCTGGAGAAAACACTGTCTAGACATTATGTGGACACCTGCTCTCAGCCTTTTACTCTATTCCATCAAATCACAAACACCCTCGTGATGTTATCTCTTGTCCTCCTTTGCAGCTCACCTTATTCTTCGTTCATCACCCCAATCTGGTGCTGTGAGCAGGTTTCTGTTTGCAGTTTTTATGCAGGTTGAAACTTGCTGCACAATCAATTGCTCAATGTGGACAAACTGTATTCTACTTTTTGATACCTCTCCTCACTGATCTCTGTGTGTTAAGCATTTAATTTTGCAGACAAAAATTTGAAAAGAATACCTGTCAATTTTGGGGGCAATGTTAAGTGTCATGTCTGTGTGTAAAACATGGACTAATCAAGGACATTTTTAATATCAGTATACACATTCTTCTATGGTGTATAAATCATCTCTGAAAGGATATTTTACTCAGCCATTTAAGGGTCTTAAATTCAATTATCTTTGTACTATCACAGAGGAAGAGGTTACGTTAGCAACTCTTGCATGAGACATTTGCGTGTAACAACTACTGTTACTCTAGTGACAGTTGGTGCACACCGCTTATATGCAGATTCTGGTATTCTTACCTAAATAAAGTACAATATTTGACACAAAGGCATTATTCCTGAATTACAATAATTAATTGTAAGAAAATTTATCGAGTCTAATTTTGGAAACAGTATTTAGGTCATTTATGAAGCAACTATGCCAAACATTTGTTCACATCACCTTCTCAAATGTGAAAGGTTTCTAATGTAATTTTAAGTTATACAATTGTAATTAATCGCACATTGGGCTCACGAAAATTATGGTGGTTATTTTTCACTTTTTCCTGACACTTAAAGACTAATTGATAAATTGAAAAACAAATCGATAGTTGTTGCCCGCCCAAGGGACCATGTCTTACCACTCTCTTTCTCCACATTTCTTGTCTCTCTCTCTCTCTCTCTCTCTGCACAGTGTTGAATTTTAGGCACAAATGCCAAAGAACAAAACTAATGGGTTATTTTCTCTATCATCCAGCTATCTAACTGTGTGTCTCTGTACATATGTCTCTATATTTCTGAATGTGTTATTCATTCTCTTTGTTACTCACTGATATGCAGTGGTTTCTTTAATGTCCTGCTAAAGAAAAGAGCATTTAGGCTAACATCATTGTCAGGCTTATGTTTTTCATGTGAGGTAAACCCAAGGCTGGAATATGAGCTTTTGTCAGTGTGAAACTGTTAATATAATGCAATCGTTCTTTTTTTTGTATCATTCTGAAGGTTGATTATTGGGTGATTATCAAAAGGCATTTAGCTTTTGTATTGAGTTGGCACAGAGGAGAGTGCGGGCAAAATGAAGTACGATTGAAAATATGAGGGCTGGAAACAGTGGATCGGTAGCAGTCAGACAGGGTCAGGGAGCCAAGCCTAATTAGATATTGGCTGAACGTGGCGTGGACAATTCTGATTTTTAGTCTGCCTCAACATCCTTCATAGTTATTATACACTCACCAAGAGGGACCAGCTGTTAGGGCTGACAGTTCTACAATAGACCTCATTCATGTTTGTTAAGGTTCAGAGACGGCATTTAAAATGTTGGACAGTTTGAGAGAGTTTGGCTAGTTTTCGTGCACACTCTGACTTTCTTGTGATGATGAAAACTGTGATACATGCAAAGGCTGTAAGACTTTCTCCTGTTTTTGCTCTCTCTGTCAGTCCGCCCTTCTCTCCTGGCACATGGCTTGCTGAGAGGATGGAAAAGAACACACACACACTCCTACACTAATGTACCAACACAAAGAAACTGTGAACTTTGCTTTTGCTATTTTTCAATCTCTCTCCCGCAACTCTTTAGTAGACTAGCTCCAGGACAGGCAGCCCCATGGTGCTTTTTATAGCTTTAAACCTGGATTGGTCTGTGTGTATGGAAGAGAATGTGTGTGTGTGTGTGTGTGTGTGTGTGTGTGTGTGTGTGTGTGCGTGTGTGTGTGTGTGTGTGTGTGTGTGCGCGCGTGGGTTTCATTGAGTCTGTGTCTCTGTGTTCCTGTTTCAGTGTGTGTGTGTGTGTGTGTGTGCTCACACTCCAGGGGGACTGCTATCTGATCCATTGAGATGAATGGCCTGTCTGTATCTCCTCTATACAGCTGACACTATCAAATAGCCGCTGTCTTTTACTCTCCCTCCCTCCCTCCGGTGTGTTACCCTGTTGCCCATTGGTCTCCTCTGACTCTATTGCGCCCTCATTTGTTGTTTACAAGTAGAGCGAAGGATGACTGGCATTTTATCTCGCAGACGAGAGGAGCAACAAAGACTGAGGAGACAGAGAAATAGAACCGAAGAAAGAAATAAAGAGAGAGAGAGAGAGAGAGGGAGAGGGAAGCTTCCTCCACCTCCGTCTGCCAGCATCTGTTGTTCTTGGTTAGAGACAGGGAGGGGTGTGTGTGTGTGTGTGTGTGTGTGTGTGTGTGTGTGTGTGCGCGTGCGCGACAGCGAAGCATGATGGTCAAGATTAATTCAGACAGACCATTTGATGCCTGAGTGATTTTAGTCTCCCTGTTTCTCCTACTAATGCTTCGATCTTACTGATCCTCCTCCTTCCCCTTCCCTCTTTCCATCTCTCTCTAACTTTCTTCTGCCATCCTGACTATTGCGTCATTATTATCAGCTTGATGACCACATTTTTTTACAGTCAGCCGTTGAGGTGAATTGTTTCCCAAGACAGCTTCAGCTAATTCAGAACGCTGCTGCTCGAGTCCTATAGGACCAAAAAAGTGGATCACATTACCCCAGTTCTGAGGTCTTTACACTGGCATCCTGTCACTCAAATAATTGATTTCAAAATACTGATGTTGGTTTATAAAGCACTAAATGGTTTAGCGCCAAAATACATTACTGATCTGCTGATACGTTATGAACCGTCCAGAGCCCTTAGGTCGTCTGGGACAGGTTTACTTACAGTCCCAAGAGTTAAGGTGCCAACACACTGCACACCGCCGCGCGGCGAGTTTACATAGAAAGTCAATGTTTTTCAATCGCCACCGCGCGAATGGGCGGCGCCGCGCGACCAGGGCGGCGCGGATAGGGCAGAAGTTGAAAATATTGAACTTTTTGCCGCCGGCCGCGCCGCGATAGCCAATCAGCGTTGAGCTCCTCCCGACATCACTCGCTTCGGGACGACTGACAGAGGAAATTAAGATGGACGAAAACACAATAGTCACAGTTTGCGCCCATAAGTTCTGTGAATAGCCTCTGTGTCTGTTGCCTGCTATCAGTTTTGCTTTATGAACCAAGTTAGCACCGGTTAGCTTGGGTAAAGCACCATCAGCACAGCAGACTGGTGCTCTCAGCACCGGTTAGCACCAGCGCCAGCATATCCCCAGAGTAGAGAAGGCTACTCTGGTCGGGCGGCGGGCGGCGTACACAATATGACCCAATATGATCACGCGGCGCGGAACCTGCGATTTGCGCGGCCAACCGCCGCGCCGCGGAGTGCAGTGTGTTCGTACCTTTAGGACTAAACGAGGAGAAGCAGCTTTTAGTTTTTATGCACCAAATATCTGGAACAAACTCCCAGAAAACTTGGGGACTGCTGCAACCCTCAGTTCTTTTAAATCGAGTCTGAAGACTTTTCTGTTTCCATTTTAACCTGTACTTTTTATTTCATTTAAATGTTTTACTTCTTTTCATTCGCTTTTAAATGTCTTCTAATGTGTTTTATGTATTTTAATCTTGCCCCTGTAAAGCACTTTGAATGGCCTTGTGTTTGAATTGTGCTATATAAATAAACTTGCCTTGCCTTGCCCAAATCCACATATATATTTTCGGAAGAATCCCAATTTATTTAGAGAGCTTCACCTCAGACATGAAACAGCATTGACGATTAACAGCACAGTGAGAACAAGACTGATTACATTAACATTTAACAAAATGCACCAGTGTGTCTGCACTTTATACTCAGTGATAAACCCACTTATTTTTCAATACCTAAGTTTATTTTTTCTTCATGTCATTCTATACATCTTTAGATGCGTCCTGTTTCCTGTGCTCCTGTGATGTGGATCGGCTCAGCTCAATCATGTGTTGTCGTTTCAGTGATGCAGCACTGACTGTCTCCGATCTTCTATATTACTGCGTCCTTTGTGCTGAGTTGAAGGCTATGCCTCATTAGGAAACATTAGTAGCTCAACTGGGCAGTAATAACAGCTCCATAAATCACACTGTTCCAGCACATAGGGTCTTACCAGTATTACAGAGCGTTATTATGTATTTTTAAACAAGTAACATGGCAGGTCAGTTAACCGGTCAATCTAGTGCTGTGAGCAACACTTGGGTGGCTCGTGGCATCGTCTGTGAGATTCATTCCTTGATGTTTACTACCTCTAGTTTCAAAGTCCTTGTGCTGCTTTGTGGGCTGTTTTGCCAACTCATTGCCTCTGAACGTAACTCGCATTTCATGGCTTTAAAATGACCCACAGTACCTTATAATACAGTGCAGTGTCTTTGCCAACATAACCTCGTAGCCAAATTTTAAATGGATACTTATCAACCACTAGGTCTTGTTTAATTGTCTTGTACCAATTTCAAATCATAGGATAGATGTCTTCCTTTAATGTTACTCTGATTTATATATGTTTGATTTTTTCTGTGCCGCAGTTAAAACGTACGGGGCTCATTAAGATTTTTTGACACATGGCCTGATTTAGTTTGAATGCAGCTTACCTGTGGGTTCACACCAAAAGCTTCATGAGTGTCAGTGGTAGCCGACAGTCATTCATTTTTGATGCACACTCGTAACCAAGAGTGTCTCGCATCATGGCAGCGACCTGAGCCTCCACAGGTATATTTGTAGCTCTTGGTCTGAAATAAGCCTAGAGGATTAAACTCAGCCTATGTTGTACAAATACTGATAGTAAATAGTAGTTTGTTTTATATATGCTATTAGGGCTGCAACTAACGATTATTTTGATAATCGATTAATCTGTCGATTATTTTCTCGATTAATCGATTAGTGTTTTTGTCCGTACAATGTCAGAAAATGTTGATACATTTTCCAAAGCCCATGTTGACGTCCTCAAATTTATTGTTATGTCCAAAACACACAGATATTTCAGTTTACTGTCATAATAGGATTAAAGAAACCAGAAAATATTCATATTTGAGAAGCTGAAATCAGAGAATTTGGACAGTTTTTATTAAAACATTACTTGAAACGATTAATCGATTATCAAAATAGTTGGCGATTATTTTAGTAATCGATTAATAATCGATTCGTCGATTAATCGTTGCAGCTCTATATGCTATATGTTCTACAGTTTGGTTTTTAATAAAAAAAACAAAAGTTCCAAGAATGTTTGTGTATGCGGTGAGTTATAATTATTGTCAAAAATCAATATTGACAGGTTAGACTCTTGAAAAATCTGTGATCAGCCAATAAAATTGCAATCCTTGCAGTGCACCCCTTGATTATGTGCTGCTGTGCTGTCCTGTGTTGTGATAATCTGCGGTGTTATTAACGGTGTTATACCGGGACTTGTATTCCTGTCTCCCCTCTTATGACTGGCAGACACTCTAATCCTCTTTCCTTCTCCAGCATTGTTCTTCTTCTCCGTCCTCTCTTTTCTCTTTGGTGCTTTTCTGTAGAATAACCAGACTAGACCAGACCAGAATGGAATGCCTACCTCATGATTTCACCGTTGTCACATAAACGGCCACTATACGCTTTTATTCCATTGCCTCTTATTATTTTTCTGTGAAACTAACGCCTTTTCACTCTCCCTCGCTACCCTAATTCTTCCCCCACTGTTCATATTTCCCTTTTGAGGTGTTAGAAAAACCAATTGTTGTTTTGTCTTTGTTGTCTCTCTTGCACATTTATCAGTCTGGCTGTGTGTTTGTTTTATTGTGGAACTGGGTGTGTCTGTATGACAGGCGCCTTATTTGATGTTTACCTGCAGTCTACTAATTATTCATTCATAAAGCAGCTTGTGTTTATAATTAAGCCCACACTCGGAATCTGCTGTCACAGTCGAAGCCTTTCTGACGCTTTAAAAAGACGCATAAAAGCTTTTCTTCCTGTCTCAGCCACCAGCCCTCTCACCAGTTCGATCTGCTCGGCGGTTGACAGGTAATTTATGAGAGAGAGGAAGGAGGGGGGGCTACACTGACACAGACCTGGCGTCAGCAGGCACACACACACACACACACACACACACACACACACACACACACACACACACACACACACACACACACACACACACACACACAGCATAAATCATCACCTTGTCTGTGTAACTGATGGTCGAGTTCAGAGGTCAATGACCAATACCTGACCTTTTCTTGATACCACAGATGACGTGTGTCTACCTGTGTGTGGGTGTGTGTGTGTGTGTGTGTCTGTGTGGTGGTGGTGGTGGTGGTGGTGTGTCCTGCATGTAAGAGTGTTGTCTGTGTATTAGGTGCCATCTTCGCTCGGAAGGATAATCAGTTTCCTTGTAGAAGTGATTTAATCTGTAGGTCACGTGCGCAGGATAGATTCATCACAGGAAAGATAGATCACTGTCACACACACGCACACACACACGCACGCACACACACACAGCAGGTAATTTATATGAGGTTAAATGGTTGGTCAGGTTGTAGAGCGGTGGCGTTGACCCCGAGGTCACTGTTGGTACTTGTCCCTCCTAACTGGTTGGTCCCACTGATAGTCCCCTCTAGTCATGTCACATCATTCCGGCCTGAACAGCACATTCACACACTTCCATGCTTTTCCTCTGGTTGCAGCGCAGTTCTAAGCTGCAGCTTTATCTGTGTGTGTCGGTGGTGTTCCTAGATGTGCTAGGACTCCCGTCTCTTCAGGGAGCACCATGTCATTGTGAAACTATGAATAGGCAGAAACAAAGGAGATAAACGGGGTCATGGGTAGTCTCGTTTTCCCGTCTTTCCTTTGTGAAAGGTTGTTCAGCGTTGCGTGTGTGTTTTGGTGTGTATATTCACTCGCTACTGATGTTGCTCTCTGGGTAGTTCAGAGCACAGTGTAGTCAGGCACTGTGCATGTATCTTTTTGTAGCCTGTGTATGTGTTGTGTTTTAAGTATATGCTAATGTTTTTATCTCCCTGAATCCAATCCTATTTTTCAGACCCGAAACCTTGAGGAATGTATTTGCGTGTGTGTGTCAGCGTGCTTGTGCGCATTGAAGTGTTTTAAATAAGAGATCAAGGCCTTAAATCAAAATGATGGTGGAGTACAATAACAGTCTCTGTCTAACCAAATTATATAGAAACCCCCTCAGTCTGCCTTTGTTTACTGCTTTCTCTTCACACTCTTTTTTTCGATTTTTTCACCACACAAATATCCACGACATAATATGAACTAAAGAGCAAAGGATGAGAAGTTGCTAAAGGGAAAAAGGCTTTTTTCTCTTACCTGTGTGGCTGTGACTTTTTTCATTTTCTAATTGAAGACCTCCGATCATAAAGGGATTTCTTTATTGTGGGGCTGCATGTATTAGCTTGTTTTCGTGTGTGTTTATTTGTATTCTCAGGCACATCAGTGAGTGTATGGTATTTATATATTTTGTTTAATAGCACCATGACAGCATAATCCCCTTTTAAATGTTAATGTACATATTGTGTTGTTTTTTTAATAAGGCTGTTCCAGCTTGATAGCATTGTATGTGTGAATGCACAGGCATGTGTGCTGCAGGCAGGATGGAAGAACGGCTCTTGACATTTGCCACATCAGCCAAGCTTCAACCTTCTTTCATGTCAATTAAAGCAATTAAGAGATTAAGTATGTGAATGGAGATTAGCATGAATTACCATATCTGAGGGAGGGACAGGATTACTTCCTGTACTCCCTCACTTGCTTTCACTCCTTCCTCTGGCTCTATCTTATCTCAAATTCTCTGATTCCTTAAAGGGGATTTCTTATGATTTTACACCACATTATAACGTGGATCGCAGGTCATAAATACACTCAGGGGAGTGTATTTATTTATTTATATGTTAGATGTGTTGATAGATTTATTAAACATGACTAATTAATAATAACGATTAGGTGGAATTGTATGAATATCTCTGGAATATAAAGTCAGGTGCATGTTTCTCTTTTGAACAAATGAACACATTGTTCTCTTTTCTTGGAATACAGTGAGAACAGTGGCAATGGTTTATAAAACAGCTGGATGCCCGTTTACTGAGAGTCTTCCAGGTCTGTGTAGTGCACCCACGGCGTCCCCACATCACACGCCCTGCCTGCCACTGGCTCAATGTCGACATAAGGCATCCCAAACTGCCTCAGATCAGTAGAAGGGATGGTGGATACATTTTCTCTTTGCAAAGAGTGGCTGAACATTGCTTATGATGATGTCATGTAATTACGATATTTCCACATGTCAGCTGTAACCAACAAGCTGGCGAGCAGGCGCTTATCTTTGATCACTAAAACAGATCAGGCATCTGAAGTCATGAAGTGGATCTAGTGGTCGACCGATATGGGGTTTTCAATGATGTCAGTAACGATATTTAGGGAAGCTTTTTTGCATTTGATTAAATACAACAATTTAATAAAAAATGTAACTTGAATGAACTTGTATTAAATAAAATAAGAAATATACATTGTCTATTTGACTTGGTCTTCCCTGGTGTTGGCTTTCTTAGATATAGCTATGAGGGAGTTCTGTGTTCCTTTCGAGTCCACTGTGCTTATTGATCACAGATAACGGTAAAAAAGAACTGTCTTGACGAGGGCTCAACGATTTGACCAAAGTATCAAATAGCAATTTTTTTCTTTATTGTGATTGCTATTAGATTTGCACTATAATTATTTTAAAGTCAACATGGTATACAAAGTATACATAGTATTTGTAAAACAATTGACACACCATTTTAAGACACGCTGCATAATGTACATCCTTTATTGTAGCCTTTGTGACGTGCTAATCATGTTGATATAAATCGTGCTAAAGATTTTGAAAACTAATTATCGTTCAGCCCCGGTCCTGAGTTTTCCTGGCTGACTGGCTATGGTGTTTACATTAGTTTAATACATTTGCACATAAACATTGTATTTTACAATGCCTTCCTTTGGAGGAGGTCCGTTACAGCCTCTCAGCAATATCGTCACCTCTTTAATTTCACAGCTGTCTGCAATTCAGGCTGCCGCACAGTCATGCAGCCTTGTTTATTTGTTTTCACACCAAGTCCCAAATTTTCATCTGCAGATAAAATTCATCACTGAATGGTGATGTGAGTCTGAAGCACTTTATTTAAAGCTTCCATGTGAAAAGTCTCATTATAAAACAAAAAGCACTGATAGTTTCTCCCACTCCAGAGTAAAGAATAAGAATGTATCAAGAACAGGGAGAATTTCACAAGCTGTTCCTGGAGCTGAGGAATGGCTTCAAGATCCACTTTGTGATGTCAGCAGTCTGATACGATGCTGAGAGCACACAACAAAACTAATCCCACCAATTACCATGATCCTTAGGATCCCCAATAGCAGCTGACAGCATGACACACACACACACACACACACACACACACACACACACACACACACACACACACACACACACAAGGCTACACTTCAGTTGCCTCAGGGAAACATCGACTTCAAAGAAAATGCTCGCATTTCTAATACTGCTAAAAGGTGTTATTGAATAAGTTCACCTATTTTGAACACTCTTGACAAATGAATAACACCTGTGACATTTATGATAGATGGAATTTATTAGACGTTACGTGAGGTTCATTTATATTTTTATGTTCAAAATGTGTCATTTGTCGAGGAAACACTGACACCATCTCTCTGTGAGTGTGAATTAACAAAAGCAGGTTTCATATGTAAGGTGAAGTAAATGCACCTCCAACATTAATTAGTCAAAGACGTGTATAGCAATTTACTGTAGTGGCAATTAATGAACTGTAATTGGACACTGGTCTCCCTGTATTTACAGAAAACCCTTGACTGATGTCTGTGAACATAATGACTTGTGTTCTGGAGCCAGAACTATTCAACGTTGCTGTCATGAAGAGGCACCACCCGTTTCTTTCTCCACTACTTGAACAAATCATTGAGTGACTTTAGTGAGTTTCCCTAATGTTTGTTTCCGCTTCTCAAGAGTTCTTCACAACTGAAAAGCTGCCGGAGTGTGCAGAGGATGGCCCTCAGAGTCTTCCCATCCTCCAACATGCCTGGCCTTTTATTTACTCTTAATGAAGCATCCCTAGGCCTTTCCTTTTGATGATCTCAAAGACAGCAGTTTGGAGCGCTCTTGTGTTTCTAAGAAAAGATGATGCGCTCATTTTCCCCAATTTAACTGAGCTGACTGAACTGATTCCTTTCATCCTTTGACTGCCTCTTCTTTTGAGGTCTGTTTCTTTACTATTTTCATCTATTCATCTATTTTTCCTGTGCTGAACTGAGAGCTAAAATGCCTCTGTCAAACCAAAATAGAAGCTTGAGTAAGGTGGTTCACACCTGTCACAAGAGAATGCAGAAAGAAGCTTTTATAGAAACTCACATAAAATGTAGATTAAAAGTGAATGGGAAAGAGAGAGGCAGCCATGGGAGGATTTTAGCACATTGTGATCGTTAAGAGTCCGTCTCTTCAACCTTAATGATTCAACAACCATTCCTTCAACTGAGCTGGAGTGTGAGAGGTGAGTGGTCATTTTAGCACTTCCTACTATCTGCTCCATCTCTTAGTAATGACCTCTAATCTCAATGATTTACGGTGAAGACAACACACACATACATACATACAAACTCACTCTATCAGGCTCCAAACTATCCAGTGAGAGAAAAGACTCAACATGCCCTTCCCTACTCTTTTACCGGCACTTTTCCCCTTTAAACCGCTATCATGCACTCTACTATCTCAAACCTATTATTCCATCATGAAGTAGCCGCTGACAAGCAGAAGGCACTCTTAAACTTCAGTGTGTTCAGACCCCTGAGGGTGCTTTTTTGGAGGTGTGTATGTGTATGAGGTGGCCTAACTGGCAGTCTGTGCAGATCTCAGCCCACAGGCTTCATTCATATCCTAATCACTTGCAAAATTGATTGTGTTGTGTCTCTCATCCATCACACGCGGCCCTCCTTTGACCACCTTTATATTAGTATGCATATGAGACCTTTCAATTATGTGCATGGTTTCCCTTTCTGTCTGTGTCTCTGTCATCAACTTATTGGATTTGTGCACACACCTTTTATAGATATGGTACATACACAGCTCCCACAACAGGCCTATAGAAAAACATTGTATACAATATCACACATACACATATGAAATGATTATGCCTGCACCCACATTTCATTTTGACGTAGTCCTACAATGCAGCATAAATGATGACGTGTGTTTGTGTGTGTGTGTATGTGTATATATGTATGTGTGTTGTGATCATAAATCTGTAGTGCTGGATTAAATGTAAACACGTGTGGCTGTCGGCTGCACAAGCGAGGACACTGGATCTTTCTCTTGAGTAGGGTAGACATGGCTGGAGGCTTGACACTCTTCTTCAGTTCCTCCACTGCTTCCTTCTCAAGGGGAGAGGAATCTTCTGCTATTTGAGGTGCCTTTGATAATGCCCTTTTGGGGGGAAATCATCAAATGGCACACACACAAACACACACTGACAGATCAACGGGCAAACACGCATGAAAGACATGTGTCCTTGTGTCGATGTGTTGTGATCAGTGTATTGCTGATCCACATTCTGTCTGTTTTAATGCCGGGCAACATCTCCAGCGTGCTCCACCATCACATCACATTACATCAAATCTCATTACGTCTCTTCTGATAGCAGGCCATCGTCAACGGTGACAGACTCACCCTTTGTGGTCGTCTCATTTCCGCTTATTATCCATCCCTATCATTTCTCTTTGTCCCAGCCACCCTTCCTTATCGCTGCCTACATCCTGTAAATCTGTCCCCCATTATATTCCACTATCTACTTGTATTTCCCCCCACCCCCTCCCATTCATTTGATAGCTTTACATGCGCATATATTCTCATACTGCACACTCAGAGGAACGGACAATAGGGTGATAGACGGCCTATTGAGCAGTAGAAAATAGCTCCCCGCTGGTTTGAATGCGTTCAAATTCTTAATAGCTGCGAGTCAGCATAATCCACAGCGATAAGCATTACATTATAGCAATGCACAGACACACACAAACACTAATACACAAACACTCCGTATAAATGTACATACACACTCATACACAGCAGGGTTTGCCCTGCCTGTCGTATAGCATGAGTGGTGTGCAGGGTTTTTACATTCGCTTCAGTGACAGCGAAGCACTTTCTCCACCCGCTGTCCCTATTTCATTTCATGCCTCCGTCTGACCCCCTCCCTCTCCCAACCTCCATACAACCCATATACCGTATATATTTATTCATTTTATGTTTCTCCTGAGTTTCAATAGCAGCTTTTTCTTTGCACACTGCCATAGCTTTTTCTGTGACTATTTTGTAGTTGAAGAAATGGATATGGGAGGCGGCTGAGACAAATGTCAAATGCTTTTCAGGTCGTCGGTGCTCCCAATACAGTGCGCTGCTTAGACTAAGGCCTTTCTCAGCCTCTGTGTGTGTGTCAGTGTGTTTGTTCACTTTTGTTTTGTTCACTTTTGTTTTGTCACTCTGTACTGTAGTACTAACCCCAGCACACACACACACACACACACACACACACACACACACACACACACACACACACACACACACACACACACACACACACACACATAAACCCACAAACAGGCTGGTAACATTCCTTTGGGGAAAAAACTACTCAATGCTTGACGACCTCATGCTTTCCTTGCGCTCCAGGAAAATTGTGGTTTTGGGGATTTTGATGTGCTGGATGCGTAACTCTCTGCCCGTGTGACTCCTTGCCTGTGTGTGTGTGTGTGTGTGAATGTGTTGTATGGCATTGAAAACTGTGGCATGAAGATGTCACTGTCTAATAACACTGTCTCTCCTTCTATCTCTAAGTTATGTCAGATACGGGCAGGCCGTGAAAAAAAAGGACAGAAAGCACTTCCAGACGAGATAGTGTGCCACTGCAAGAGAGTTGTATTATTCCATGCTGTGCTAGAGTGCAACAAAGTTGAAAATATGTTATTCCCTCTCCAATGGGCACAGAGAGTTTTTCACTTTATGCCTCATCAGAGAGACCGAGATTGAGCAGGAAGGATGGGGAAAAACAGGGATGTAGTGAGTGAGTGTGTGTGTGTGTTTGTGAATGTGCATGTTGTGTGTGTTCAATACCAACAAGCTAGTTTAAGAAGCTCATAAACACACTTTTAAAGCCACTTCTATATTTTAGCTCCTGTTGCTTGGGAAGAGGCTCTGTGATTTACGTTTGTGATTGCGCAGAGAGAGAATGATTGAGGTGTGCGATTGGTGATTTATGAACTAGGAAGTAGGGATGGGTGAGATTACCAAAAATCATGATATTATAATATTAAATATTTATAGTTTTTATTTTATTTAAGCTTTTGGAGAAGATGGCTGTCAATACATTTCTGTTAATTATATATATATATATATATATATATATATATATATATATATATATATATATATATATATATAAATATAAATTTTAGATAAGATATAAGGCATTTCCTTTGTAATATAAAGCATTATTGCCATTGTAATATCTCCCCATCTCTTACCTCTCTTCTCTTATGATGTAGCAGCAGTAGTCTGTACCTGGATTTGGAGTGACACCTCAGTATTTTTTCGACAAGCTCTGCTGGTCGATCTTGCGTTTATTTTTTGCCCAATTTTCTTTGAGTGTTTTAAAATGACAGAACAGACTGCTTGTGTTTCTACTTTTTGCTATTTCATCATGGTGCATGTGCGTGGCTCCAGCCTGTTGTTTAATGTTTCGGAATAGCTTAAAAATAATCAAATGACCCTTTGTGTCTTAAAATTAACTTAATTTAGCTACAACATTTATTAACTGACTGAGCCCATATTGTACATGTACTGCCACACCGACAACTTACTGCTAACCTTTCACTGCATTCACCGTACCTTGACTGATGGCCGCTCTCTGTCTAGTGCACACAAACTCGCTACAATACGTTCTGCTCTGCCCTTGTCCTTATAGGAGCTGCATTATGTAGACACTACGTAGAGACGTGCTCTGAAGATTGAGGAGAGAGGCTTTCAACAGTGGTGCTTAATGAACAAAGGGTGAAACTGCCGTAGAAAGACTACAAATTAATGGTTGAAGGGAAATTAAATTAGAATTTTTTAAAATTTGAATACTATGGATTTATACCGGTTATTACACACCGGTGATGACTGTGTCTTGTCGGTGTTTGTTGTGTTTATATGCTGGATGATATTTGTTTTCTGTGTGGTGCATTATAATCTGTTTTAGGCATCATGTGGAAAATAACATTGTCTTGTCCAAGGTTCCACTGTCTTTTTGAAAAACAAATTCAATATTAATCATAAGAAGCTACTCATCCAAAGGGATTTTGATGTGCGATATTATTGTAGTAATTATTGAACCGATTCACTGTCTATGTTTCAGTAAATGCAGCAGTCATCACGCCTCTGTGTTTCCTGCTTGGAAAATGTGTATTTATGGTCCACAGGTTCATAGAACCTCTTGGGTTGGTTGGTTGGTTGCCCTCTAAATGTGTTGCCTGTGAGCTCACTGGCTCCTGGAGTTGGTATGCTGATGAGAAGCCCCAGAAAGAAGGCAGGGAACTTTTCTTCATACAGTATTTTTTTTTTCTACTCGTTTTCCTCGGATTTAAAAGTCAATGAGATGGGTTCTGTACTCAACTGGAGCTTTATAGAACAACTTTCTGACCCGGTGACTTAGCCTAGATTTTCAAACAATACATCCTCCCATCTTTCTGTTTTGACAAAGACACAATGTGAAGCAAAATGTTGATAAAGATCCCTGAGATTTAGTTATGATTGCTAGTTGCTCTAAATCTGTAGGTTATATTCTGCAGGAGAGGAGAGGACTGAGTGATCACAGGGTCAGATGTGTTAACATGTAACCTTCAACTTACAAAATCTCAAACTGCTGATGAGAATATTGGCTTTTTTTGGGGGGGGGGAGTTTAAAGTTAGTCAGGAATGTGTGTTGTGTAATGCTAATAGCGCTCCTACACTTTAAGCAATCAGGCACAGTTTAGCATTTCAAACTTCCTTCAATGTAAACTGAAGATAAAAAGCAGCGCCACTTAAACACACTAGATGTCGAGATGTTGGACCGTCTTACTGCTAAAAGAGATTTTTTTTCCCCCAGAGCTTTTATGCTCTCTTTTTCCCTCAAAACATGTCCAATCAATAGGTACACTTGAGTCTGAGGAGGGAGAAGTGCTGTTTGCATAGCTAGATGGTTCAGATTTAAATGATCTCCTCAGAGAAACTCTCAGTGGAAATAGGGCTCAGAAAAGGTTTTATTTTTGGGTAAAGAGTTCTATGATGTATTTTTACCCATTATCTATCCAGGTCTTCAGAGGAGCTACAATGTGGTCTTCACAGGTATGAAGAGGGGTTGTTGGGAGTACAAAATAACAACAACAAAGGCAGTTAATCATGATTAGTAGCTGTATGGGAAACGGATATTATCGAGATTTAGGTGAGCCTCGTACAGGGAATTACATTTCTGTAGCCCCGGCATTCCCTGCTCTAAGATCATTTGATGAATACTTTTTCTGGATGAAGGCTGAAAAATATCACTTTAAAGAACTACTCCACTAAATGTGGACATTTGTCAAACACTAAATGCCTGTAGGTTTGAAAGGTGAATTTTAAAAGCTTGTACTTTTAAGTTTTTGGAAGACAGCGTCGGCAGCATTAGTCACTGTTCCCAACTAAGTCCAAATGGAGGAACCATTATAACGAAGTGGTCCTTCCCCTCAACCCTTCTCCTTCTGTAATGCGTCTGTGAATATGTTTCCTTGTTGCCTGCCTCGTGAAAGATTGGCAGAAAGTAAAGGTTAACATGTAGGTGCTGCATCAAAAAAAAAATATATATATATATAATATATATTTTTCTCCCATGCCAATGCACATCTCTTATGTCTAAAGCACGGCGCAAAGGTAGCCCATGCACTAGAAGATCCCTTGAGTATGTTCACTGTTATCTCTCTAAATTGTAGTCATCTCTATATGCCATGACCAAAATGGAGCAGGGAGAATAGAAATGGCAGCTGCATAGCAAGGTTCCACCACCAAAGTATCAAGGTAAAAACATTTTAAAAGTGTATTCCGGCTCAAGCTAGGTGTAATGTCATCCACCAATCTACCCAATTGTACAATTAAATACGTGCAACCGTCCGTACAAACATAGAACTCCTTGTAGAATAGTCTTAATTTGACCTAAATTCACCTCACATGCAAAGAGACAGAGGAGAAAATGATTGCTGCTTTAATAGCGTTTCATTTTCACAGTCCTGTTTGAAATGTGTTTGAGTTTAATACGTCTGTTTGATAAGCCTTTGTACAGGATTTCTGAATTTGTATCACATTTCCCAACAATCTATCCATTGCTTTGCCAGAGGAAGAGAATACTCTAAAACCACAACATACAGTACATGTGACAAAGCTGGCCCTGGTTAATGGACCATTTGTCTAAGTAATTACCTTCTAACTTCAGGTATCAAAATACTGGGATGTAAGTAAAGGAACTAGGGATGGCCATTTAGAATTTTTTCTTTAACCGGTTAACCACCAGAATTAACGGTTATTAACCGGTTAACCGTTAAGATTTTATGTAGCCTATTTATAGTGAAATACATGAAGCATTATAGCCGGGCTCCCAACCTTTTTTTGTTCCAAGGACCGGCATATTAATTTAAAAACAATTCAGGGAACAGTAGCCAATTTAAATGCCTACATTTTGACATTCACACGGCACCTTTGTCTGTTGTGAGAAGAGGTCTAGTATGCGAATGTAGGAGCAGAAGTGCAATAAGTGACTGAAAAGGGACATTTACACACACACACAGGCTTAGGGGATGGATAGCCTACCGAAACCCGGTGCTAAGTAGTGCTGAGCACGGGGCAACATTTTGACGGACCGTAATATTGATAAGCTCTGATGTTATCAGTACTGCATAACGATACTTAGTTAACGCTTTTGTTTATGACGGATTTTCGCTATTGATCCTGGCACACAATCATGGCAGACCTGTGTCTGTGCAGGGGGCGGGCACTCACTGTCTGGCTGTCTGTCACTCCCTCACACACTCACTGAGACGGTGATAGATGCAGGACAGCATCCACCTCAAGAAGGCTAATGCTAGCGCTATGTTAAGCTAGCGGGAGCCCACGCTGTTAATTCAATTATACAAACATATGACACGGTAGTGTTGTGACCATAAGTTGTGACTATCATGGACCTATTATAAAGTTGAGAGTAGCCTACACTACTCGTTTCATTCTTTACTGACAGTTGGCATTCTTACATCCGGTTTAGCGATATCAAAATAAGAGTCCGGATCTCAGAGAAATTAATATATATTTTTTTTAACCGTTTAACCTTTAGTATTAACCGGTTAAAGATCTTCTTAACGGTTAATGGTTAACCAGTTAACCATGGACATCCCTAAAAGGAACGTTGCAACAGCCTATATAGCAGATTGTCTACATACACAACCTGTTTTGATTTTTTTAAATTATTAGGTATTAGGAGGTAGTAGTAGTAGTAGTAGGCCTAAACATGTGTAAGAATTAACACTTTTTGGGTATTTTGAGAATTTCAGTTGGCTTCAAGGCAGCAACACAGAATGTATTCTCTCTCTCTCCCCGTCCTTGTTAATGGTTTGTATTAGTGAGAAGTCAGGGAAGGTGATTGAGATAGTAGGCCGAGCAGCAGATGGACCTTTCCCTGCCTCACAGTGCCTCCCCCATCCCCATGCTGACATCACCATCTTCATTAACGGCCTCGGAGGCTGCGACCTCATCTACACCCTATACTGTGCCTCCAAACCCTCCTCACCTCTTGCTCCCTCCTCAGCTTCTTTCACTTTCTCAGTTAGTTCACCCTGCTTCACCTTCCTCTTCAGAATCTGTCTCTGTCCTTCTGTCCACTAACCATCTTTCCATATCCCCAACTCCCTCTGTCCCTCACCTGTAGCTCCATAACCCTTACTCTGCTCTGAGCGCCCATCTCTCCATCATCCCTTCTTCCCGCTCCATCTGTTTCTTTCTGCCATTCGCGGCAACTGACCCGGTGCATGGTATTATGGGGTTTCCCTACGGGGTTTGCTGTTGTATTTTCTGACAGGTGTGTGTGTGTGTGTGCTCCATGTGTTTTGCTTGCAGGCGTTCATTCAGCATGAGAGATTAGTGATGGTACCGACAGCAATTCAGGGCAAATGTGTCTCTGTCACTGACTTCCATGGTACTTTGATTCGATGATAACCTTAACCTTGGCGACTAACGGGCTTGTGTGTGTGTGTGTGTGTGTGTGTGTGTGTGTGTGTGTGTGGTTGTGTGAGTAAGCCACTGTGTAGCTATGTCCATGTGGTATGGAGGAGCATAGAGAATGAGCTGCCATAACTTGTTATGTCTCATTATAACACCTCTTAAAGGCTGCACAGCCACAAAATGAGCTACTTTAGCACCGTTGTCCTCACTCATCCAGAGACAAAAAGGATATTAGTGCACCGTCACGCACTCACACTCACACTCACTATCACTCTCATACACACCATACAGATGTGAACTGAAGGACTGCAGAGCTGCGCGTCAACTATAGTGATTGTATGTGCATGTGTGTGTGTATATTTCAGTGTGACAGCCCTAAAGACAGTATTTAAGTCTCTGTGACAACTACAAAGAGCATTGTGGGGGAGACCTCATGACAACCTCCCAGTTCCAAGCAGCTCAGAGACGACACCGACGATAGGGTTTTTGCTTTCAACACATCACTTTGGAGCGCTCAGAGTGTGGGAGGGGGGATCAGGTGCTGGGGGGGATGAGACAGACAGTCACCGAAAAACCCAGAGAAAAAGAAGGTGGAGGAAGGAGTTTAGGTGAGGAGGCAGTGAAGGATATTTAAAAAATGGGTGTTTGTGTGTGTGTGTTCCTAGGGTAGGATTGGTAAACTGTATATGTCTGGATCCTCATAAAAGATAGAATAAAAGGTGATTTAAAGGATGAATCATTTAGCTTATGAGAAAAGTGGTGATAGAAAGATGTCTTGTCTGTCTTTGCTGTGACACTCATATCACACACACACAGACATACTGTAGCACCAACTGCATGGTGGATGTACCAACCCTGATAGATGGAGGGAGGGGAAGGGAAGTGGGGAAGCATGAGAAGACAGCCATTTATGTTTGAACAAAGAACAAAGTCTAGGAACTAGGAAGTAAGATTATGGATTGGGCAGTATCCATGGCTCGATTGCCTTAAATCTTTTCCTGCCGTAAAGGTACCGCCAGCTAACTGAAGAATAATGTCAGAGGACTGGATAATGAATTTAGCTGCTAAATACTAAGGTTTCCCGTCTCTTTCCATAGGTGTGACAGTCACATGAAGCTTATGAAGCTGGTCTACATGGTCTACTTTTAAACTTCAATATTTGACAATGATATTATCTCACCAACATCAAAATGAAATTGAACTGCCAGTTTAAGTTGAACTTTGCATTAACATCAAGATAAAAGTTAATGTTAAAGGACATTTCTGTTTTTTTTATTTCATTTTTAGATTATGCCTTTTTACAATACTTTTTTGAAGTTGACAAAACCACAGTGAACAGCAGGTTGACAAAAAAAGCTAGTGGAAGATGAGGTAGACAGAGGAGGTAATTGAGAGGTCAGAGTGTGCCGGGCTGCAGTGAAGATTCACACTCCACAGTGATGCGTTTGACCCCTCGTTCGCTCCTGTTTTCTTGCTTGACGGGACAGCTAGATGCAGGGTTGATAGGGCAACTGGCCTCCATGATAGGTGGAGGTAGGCACTGCACAGCACACACTGACTCATGTTTTCTCATTGATCCAAACCACGCTTGAATGACCCCATGGAGGCGCACACAAAGAAGGAACATGCAAACAGGATATGGGGGACGGATGATAATCTTGAATCCACAGAACCTGTGGGAGGACCCGTACCCAGTGATTGGCTCATTTATCCTGGTGTATGTGTGTGTTTGTGTGCGGGCATGTATTTTTGTGTGAGTAAGGAAGTGTGTTTAGCTTTGGTCGAATTGTGCAGTTTTTTCCCCCCGTTTTAATACATCGGCTGATTTAAAGGTCTTTGCCACTTTGTATTGGACCCAGTGTGTCTTAGTGTGTGTGTGTTTGTGACCCAGTATGTGTGTGTGTTATTTTCCAGCTCAGTTAGTATGTGAGGCATGTGTTGGCAGATTGCCAAGCCCAGGCTCTGCACCCAGTAGATGTAGTCTCAAATGGCAGGCCCAGATGCTGCGGCTCACAGCCCGTATACACTCAAGTAGCACAAGTACGCACACACACACATACACATACACACACACACACACACTCACTCACTCACATACCATATGTCCCTTCTTATTTCTGTTTCAGCTATATCTGCTTTCTAATTTCTTTACAATAAAATCTTACTCTATATATTTTCTTAAAGATGTTGAAAAGGAGATGCGCGGCAGAGTGTGATTGTAGCTGGAGGACAGTGTGTGTGATAGGCAGCTCCAGTAACTGAGGACACCAGACTTTGATCTGTCCTCTCCTCGAACTAACTGACAGACCCTTAAACTCAGAAGTGCCTTGACACACTCTCCTGACACAATACCGTAGAAGGAGCTGTGATCAAAATGTGCAAGATTTCCAGTGAGTTCTCCTCTCCTCTCCTCTCCTCTCCTCTCCTCTCCTCTCCTCTCCTCTCCTCTCCTCTCCTCTCCTCTCCTCTCCTCTCTGTGTTGCCGGCGAGCCATAAATTCAAACTTCACGCCTTTTTCTGGCCATAAAAAACACTTTGCTACCAACATTTTACGACTTTTTTTATTTGTTTATGTGTGTGTGGCTGGGTAGGGGACAGAACCACTCACACGGTGTTGCATTTATATACAGCTCTCTACACTGTAGCCCAGAGTGTTTGCTCATTTTGCGTGTATTTGTGTTTTCTTATGTCATATATTTTGTGCCATCTTGTATTTTCCAGTGTACTTGCAGTTTTCCACAGGCCCCTCCATAGTAAGACGGTCTAAAAATTGTGCAGACAATGTATGAGTAAAATAAAGCAAATGTTGTCTCTTTTTTCTCTGTCTCCCCTCTGCTGCCCTGCTATGCTGCTTTTTTGCTGGTGCTGTGTGTTTGGACACTTCTGCTCCCATAGGTGAGTCGACTTTTTCTTCTTTACAGTGCAGTTCAGTGCTCTTCTAAGGAGACACACTGAATATTTTAAAGACGTGTTGTGCCTGATTATACACACTGTCTATAAAACTGCATGTTATGATTTTTACTTTAAATTAGTCTCCATAAAATCCTGGCGTGCCATAAATTAGAAAACATCCAGCATCATTTTGAACACCAGCTGTAAATTAAGAAGGTTATGGCGCATGTGTGCTCACACTGCTGAGTGGTTATGACCAGCAGCAGACATGTGTCCCTGCTGTCCTGTGATCCAATACTTTTCTCCAATCTGTCCCTCTCTTTCTGCTTCCCAACTCTGTGAAAAACAGCCCACGTCCACCAGTTCACCGAGAGTCATAATAATGTTTTATAGTTGCGATCACAGCGTCAGCATGGTAATTGTGATTATGACTTTAGCCCTAATTGCACAGCCCTCCTGCACAAAGTAGAAGTTGGAGTTGATGCAGAAATCGGAATCACAGGCTCGTTTACAGTCGATGTAGACGGAGACAAAGATAATTTTTTTATTGAAAACTGTCCGATTTAACAGCTTTTTCTCTTCTCATG
Organism: Ammodytes marinus; assembly: GCF_949987685.1. Classification (NCBI taxonomy): domain Eukaryota; kingdom Metazoa; phylum Chordata; class Actinopteri; order Uranoscopiformes; family Ammodytidae; genus Ammodytes; species Ammodytes marinus. The sequence continues at coordinate 8,818,626 of NC_137235.1, read as the reverse complement.
TCATAATCATTGTTATCTTGGGAGGAATTTGGTATAATGAAAATGATAAGAAATGCTAACTCTCTGAAGTTTCTGCAGAGGTTATTGCCTTCAAACATTGGTTTTGGCTCATGTGAAAAAACTTGGCAAACCACCAGCAATGTTGCATTCATTATGATTGAATTTATTCACTGATGTTTTTAGGGTTTTTCAATAAACATACAAATATCTATCTTTATCTCTTAGTCTTTAAATACATTGCAATGATGCTACTAGTACAAATGAACAACACAAATATGTTATTTTATTTATTTGGTCACCAACAGTTCTAGTACTACAGCACTGGCATCGCTGTGCTGCACTTCTTAAATGGGTTAGAGTAGAAAGAATATATTATGCAAATGTGTGATGAGGACTTGCCATGGTCATGACCAATGGGCTCCTTGCCTCTTTACTTCTGAGCTGTGCCAACTGCAGCATCCATTATGTTTCCATCATGATATTATTCATATTTCTTTCAGCGAAATAATTAGATTAGCAGTTGCCTTGCATTACTAGGAAAGTTTGAGGGAATTTTGAATTTGATGCACAGAGGCACTTCGACATAAGTTCAGTACAGACTTCCCCAAATTTAAAACAGAGAAATAATTGATGCACGTTAAATTCTAAAGTAATATAATTAACTGTTTTCATACAGTACGCCCTACAAATATTGCTTGGACATAGGGCGGGGCAATTTTGGCTTCCCTCGATCATGAAAACAAGATAATCGTAATAAAACAATCATTGTGCGGCACGACGTGTCTTGTGTGGTAAATGCAGCGAACCGTTCCGTCTCCACCAGTGCGCTCCGCTCTGCCCCGCCCCCGTCTGAACAATTTTGCTTTCAGCGATTGCAGTGCAATGGTTTATTCAGCATAAAGTTAAAACACTCGCCCAATATGTTAAACTGTGAGCCGCCTCTTCCCGTTAGTTTCCGTCTACAGCCGAAAAATTACAATCACCACCTAAGCAAGGCCATTGTTTAAATAAAGCCTCTCATTTTTATGATCATTAGGGCTTTGATGCAAATTCTGAAGTCTGAAAATTACGGTGACAGCTGAGGTGCAGGTTTTGTTCAGCAACTCACCCAGCAAAAAAAAGGCAATAAGTCAATCTTTTTGTAGATTCATGCATCCTCTTATATGTCAACGTGCAAATCAATGAGTGGTTCACAATCACATCCCTAGTAAAATATAAATTTTACTCTTAGATTTGAAGGTTTTACTGTTTATTTATTTAGGGTTGCTTTTTAGTTGTAGGCTATGTTTGAGGAGCACATTTGGGAGTTTAATTTTATGCAATGTTGAAAGAATTGGAAGAATTTCAATGTTGGTGCATCCCAATGAATAATCTTCTTTAATAATCGTGATTACAAAATCAATCAAAATAATCGTGATTATCATTTTTGCTATAATCGAGCTTGCCTACTTGGGCATTACCAATAAACATAAAATACCATCTACAGTAGCTTGTTTTTTTGAATAACTTAAATTGTTTATTTGCATCAAGAAACTCAACACCAGATACATTTGCGGCAACAAAATGGAATAAACTCCTTGCGACCTACACTTATTCTAGTTCCATTGTACAGTTTGTGCGTGATCAATGAGAGTGCTATTGCCTCCAGTTTAAGTGTATATTTTTTGATTCACTCAGAGTTGAGCCTGAGTTCATGGGGATTGTGAAGTGCTCTGGAGAATAGGATTTGAAGGACAAAAATAAATGATCATTCTTATTTCAAATGTGGGTGAAATTGCATTGCCTTACTTAGTCTTGAGAATTTACATCATTAAAGTATCATCGCTATTTACCCTTAGTGCCTTTACATATAATTGTAAAAAAGTATATTTAAAGGCAAGCTATGATAGTGAAGTATAAAGTGTTCCTACATACAGTAGAGTACCAATGATCTTTTGTGATTTTGGAAAGTCTTGAGTGAATGGATGTTGAAAACTACAGCCATGAAAATAGCACAGAATACCAGTAGGCAGAGGCACCAGTGTAATTTCTGCCACTGAAACTGTTCTCTGGTACCCACTTTGCACTGATTATGGTGTCACTATGACATTCAATGACAAAATGTGAACTGGAGCACTCTATCCTGCAGTGCCAACAGAATGATCACTTTACTGGCTTAAGGTCAGTGGGCTAGCTTCATCTGCATCCAGACAAAAAATGTGGCTAGAACATTTTTTGAATGACTGAAAGGATTTTCAGTGATTTTCGCTCACTATATACAATATTCTCATGTAAGTTTCATAAGCAATTGTGGGATGGCTTCTCAAGCATTTAGCTTTACTGGCATCATGGAGCCTAAATGACCCAAATGTTCATTTGCAGTCATTATGTTAATGCCAATTAGTATTGACTTTTGCTGCATGATGGTGAGTGGGCCAAATGTTTGCATAAAATTGATGTAGCAATGGCTGAAAGCAGGATTTCTGCTGACGTAATCTTTACTGTGACCACACAGAGACACAACAGACACCTGTGTGTGTGTGTGTGTGTGTGTGTGTGTGTGTGTGTGTGTGTCTGTGTGTGTGTGTGTGTGTGTGTGTCTGTGTGTGTGTGTGTGTCTGTCTGTGACTGGTTGTACTGATGTGCATTCTGAAGTGCATTGCATACTACTTTGGCAGAAGAGTGTGTGGGTTTTATGAAGTGTGCATTAGGGGACTGGAGCAGGCTCCCATCTTCTGTTATCCAACCATTTTCACTGTGTGTGTGGGTGTGTGGATAGAAAGGTGTTGGCATGATAAATTAGCTCTATAGCTTACTCTGAATATTGGGTGAGTATCTCAGACACAATGCTAATTTATAAGTCATTTCATTTTAGTATTCATTTAAAGATATTTATACAGTGGAAATGCAGAACACACAGTATTAACATTGTGTCACTGAAAACTTAAAATCAGGTGTTAATACACAGCCTAGGCTCTGTAAACTGCCATGTTAAAAAGGGGGCCCACTGCAGCTAGCAAAACTCCCGTTTTCAGAGTATAGGCTGTGTATTAACACTTGGTTTTTTTTTTTTACAGTGCACACACAGTAGGGACAGGTAGCTCATCGTCAAGAGATATTAGCTGATTTTGACAAAAAGAAAAATGTTGACAACAAGCATTTACCAGCATCGCTGACTCCACCTTTAGGATTATTAAATCATTCCTTGATGGATTCATGTGTATTACAAATAATTATTAGTTGCAGTTGAACACACACACCATGTACCAGCTGGTGTCCTTCCATGTGTCTGTATATTCTGTCACAGCTCTCAATGCAGCAATCTCTGTTCTTCGTTTTTTCTTCAGTTTGTTCTCTCATTTTCTTCCCCTCAATCTCCCTTTCTTTCAGCTTCCCCCTCTCCTCTTTCTTCTTGTCTCCATTCTTTTGGTCTCGTCATTTTACCTTCTTCTCTCTCTCCATCTCTCACACTAATCCGCAGAAGACAGTACGGGTCTGCTCTCTGGGATTGAAGAGAAGAGGGTTTAATACCTTACCTGAATTTGTGTGTGTGTGTGTGTGTGTGTGTGTGTGTGTGTGCACGTAACGGGAGCAGCTTTGTGCATGCTTGCGTGCACACCCCTTTGCTTGTGTGAAATGGGGAGATATTGGTCTGCATATATAAGAGGATTCAATGGTGCGGTGTTGAATTTTTATTTCTCTCACTGCAGAAAGAGCACACGGCGACAAGGCGAAAACAGGGAAAGTTTGTCTTTTTGTTCAGAACTGTTCTCCCCCCTTCCCCCTGTGAAACAAACACACACACACACACACACACACACCCTGTTGAATAAAGAGTGTGAATGATGTATGGAGCTTTCGTCTGTGATAAGCCTCATCCCTACTCCTTCCTATCACTGGTCTTTTCTACCATTGGAGGGCTCTGTGCTCTTGTTAGCGGGTTGATTGGGGGCAGGAGCATGGAGGAGGAGGAGGGCTGACTCCAGGCTCTCACATGATACTACTCATTCTGTTAACTCTCCTTTTCCTCTCTTCTACCTCTTTTTTCTGTCTTTCCCTCGCTCTCTACATCCATTCCTTCCTCCCTTCATCTCGCGGGCAGTAGAAATTACTTGTCCCCTTGCAAGGGCGCATCATCAATCCCATGATTCATAGCGTGTTGCCACCGTAATGGCAGCTGCTTTGATTGAATCGAAGGGGCGCGTGCGTCTGTGTCTCTGCTTGGACACAAGCGCGGCGTGTGTGTGTGCGCGAGAGAGAGATGACTTCTGAATGAAGGGTTTATTTTTTTAACCTTTTAAAAGCCCCATGTTTGTCTGGCCTCCACCTCCAGCACACACTCCCTCTCTCCCCATTGGTTTCTCTCTCTCCATCTCTCGCCATATCACCCACACTGAGTGGTGCCTGCTCTGCCCTCCCCTACCTTGTTATCCTTTTCTTTTTATGCAGTGTATCAGTCCATTTAGTACTAAATGCTAATGCTGCAATAAATTGTGTGTTTTTGTGTTTTGGGACCGCTCATAATGGGTAATACAATCAGAGAAATGGAAGGGGCTTCTGCTCCCTGTTAATTCACTGCTTGCTAATGCACATCTTTCTCCCTAAAGTCTCCGTTTTGTTTCTCTCTGTCTCCTTATTTCTTCTAGGTTCATCTCCTTAAATATAATTTATCCATTCAGCCAATTTCAGTAATGCTATTGTCTTGGCTGTTTTCTCTGCTTCTTTATTTGTCTCTCCCTTGCTTTTTTCCCCCTATGTGGCAGCCTTGTACCTAAACTTCTTGATTTTGAAGTCAGTGGGTTCAGTATTATTGAGTGAAGTTAACATCTCTCGACATGTATTCTGTACTGTACTATATTTACCGTAAGTAGGGAAAAGTGTTCCTGTCTTATAGGTAATTAAGAAAGTGATTCAATCACCTTCTTTCTGGTTAAGTTACATTTGCACTTCTTTATGCTTGTTTCCAACGGTTTTCCATCAATTCCCTAATGCCTGTCTCTTCTTTACACCATCTCTCATACTTTCGTGGGTGTTTAATTTGTAATTCTTGTATTTCTGACAGAAACCTTAGGGGAACATAGCGTTCACTTGTTAGGTCAATCTTCTACAACACAGTGGTTGTGTTCACTGACTCACTCACTCAATACTCCCTCTATAATAAACACTATACTAGATTAACTTGAAAAAGAGGGTCACCGCTCATTTTGATCTTTTGAGGTTGAATAAAGGGAAACTAATAATATATATAACTAAAAATATTAAACTAATAAAATATATAATAAATGTGTGCAATATAAATATTTGTATGTATGATGACAACGAATGCCCCTTTACACACAGGTTAAATGTAATTCAAATCCATGTTATCTGAAGATATTAGCCATCATCCACTTTTTTTTCTATTACTTTATTTTTGGAATTTTACTTTTTATAGAACACAAACACAGAACTAGAGACAAAACAAAACAAACAACCAACATTGATCCGCTTTACAGAAAACTATCAGCATTGAACAATACATCACCACAAATCAAAACCAAATAGACAATCAAAAGAAAGTAAAGAGAGAGAGAGAAAAAAAAACATAAAAGAAAAAAAGGATGGGGGGGGGGGTTAGTTCTGGGCCAGGGTCGGTAAAACATTTAAATAATTTATGGAAGCACATTATACACTTTTGTAGCTGTTGTGTACGTTTTGACATATTCAAATCTTACCAACTAACAATGAGGCATTCATAGAGAGATGGAGAGAACAGTAGCGCAGTAGGAGAGGACGGACAGAAACTAATTTTGAGTGATTACCTATTCATTTGAGAATGGAAAAAATTATTTGATAAAAAGTGACCCTTATGCTTTATTATTTGTTCCAGTTATGAATTACTCGCTTTTTAGGCCTATATTTGATACACTGCTGCCGTGGCTATTAGTAATGAGGTCATTAGTATCAACTGAGTAGCTGATTGGACCGATAAGTGTTTAACCTGGGTTCATCTCACACAGTGATGTCATCCTCTCTTCACTGTATTGATTGTTATGGCTGTGGTGCTACCTCACCAATCAGTCCTAATAAAACCACCAGGTAAATGTCTGGATGTGTGATAAGGTTGTGTGTGTGTGTGTGTGTGTGTGTGTGTGTGTGTGTGTGTGTGTGTGTTCATGTGTTCATGTACAAAATAAATACATAGATAAGAATGGGTGAGATTGCCACAGATAACTCTGTCTCATGCAGGCGTGTCCATTCATACGCCACACAATCACACTCAGGGATACACACACATAAATAGTGTGGCTCTGCCAGGGTGTTTAGACCAGTCGATAGGTAATCAGCTAGGCGGGTATGTAACAGTGGTAATTCCCTCGTACCCACCACTCGACCTTCTGTGGGAATTAGAGAGATGCTGTCAGGTAACACAGCAAATTGGAATCTTTACGAATGCACGCAAGCACACACAGACACACACCCACACACACGCACACACACGCACACACAAACTGGCAGAGTTAAAGGCATTGGCATAGTGTGGAATGAGTCACAAAGGACTTGGTGGAAATAAAAATGTTCCCTAAATGAGACCATACACTAAAGGTAAAAGGCACATAATGAACAAATGAAAGCATTTTAAAGCAGTTTGAAATTCCACACATTCAGTTGTACATAAGACTGTTCTGACATTCAATTAAGATCAATTTTATCTGCACATAAAAGAAACTGCCATCAATGTTTTTATCTATCTATCTTATCTTTTTTTTTTTCATCTTTAGCCTGAGCTGAAAAGCTAATTTTCTGAAAACAAATGCCTTGATAAAGTGATAAAAGCAACCAAAATAATATCAAGACATCTTGTTACGGAAGACATTAAGAAGGCATTTTAGGGCCATGAACAAGACAAGTGTGTTGGATTAACATCATACAAGCTAAATCAGGGTTTTTCAAAGTGTGAGAGAGTGAGCCCCTCCTCAGAGAACAAATTTCAGCAGAGCCCCCCCTCACCTATTCATCCGCGCCCCCCCTGCCATACCCACAGTTTGAAAACTACTGAGCTAAATGATGCACATATGACGTATGTACAAGTGGTGAGTTGAGGTCCCCAATTGTTCCCAATAGGTTTTATTTCTATTGTGTGTGTGTGTGTGTGTGTGTGTGTGTGTGTGTGTGTGTGTGTGTGTGTGTGTGTGTGTGTGTGCGCGCTTACCACACCTTCTGTCTTTCTCATCTCTCTTTCACCTTCTCCTCCGCCGTTCTTTATCTACCTCCCACTCCCCCACTCTGCTGACACGGAGCATGAGTTAAAACACACAGCCTGTCTGCGTGATGAATGGATGGCAGGGTAGAGAGACAGGAGGAGAGGATGGAGAGGTAGTGGAGGAAAAGGTCACGCCGTTTCCTGAATCTAAACCTCTGGTGTTTGACCGCAGTAAAGCGCTGCTGTTGATCTTTCGAGGTGTGTCTTGTAACTGACATCACACGGTTGGCTGGCTGGATGGACATGGTCTGTGTGTGTGGGGGGGGGGAGGGGCGGGAGGGGGAATTGATATGTGTGGGGGCCTGTGGGACGAGGTCACAGCAGGTGTTACATGAGCCGAGGGAGTCAAAGAAAATTATAAGGTCATTTCCTGTTTCCTGTATTTTAGAGGTAGGGAGCCAGAGGTAGACTCGACTGGTAGCCTGTACTAACACACAGCAATACATAATGCCTTCTTTGTTTCTTTTTCTCTCTGTCTTTTCCTGTTATTCCTTTTTTTTGCTATAATCATAACGTCCATAGATTCAAACTGACCACTTTTCTTCTGTCATACTTTTCTGCTTCTTTGTATCACACTCATTTAGTGCTGTAACTATAAGCTGTGCTCGCAGTTTGGCTCTGGCGATGGCAATATCAGCCAGTTTGCTGTCTGTTTTTAGACCAGACTCTAAATATTTCCTTAACTTTGACTTAGTTGATCCTGTGGCTTTTCCTTCAGCACCACCACAATTTTGACTTTTTTAATTGAAATGTCTCTAACACATATGCCCCTTTGAATGAAATGTAACTCGAGAAGCGTCAGCATTTTGGCATGCTGAAGTTAGCATTTATTTTAAAACACCATTGGGCCTGAGTACAGCCTCACAAAACTGCTAGCATGGCCGTAGACCCTTGTTTTCATTCTGGATTAATCTGTTTTTGTTTTTTATTTGATAAATCCATGAATCATTTTGCCTATAAAATGTTTATGTCAAAATAGCCCAACAGTCCACTCGGGTTTACGAACAGAAAATATATTTCATTTACACGGATATAAAACACAGAGAAGAGCCGTAAATCATAACATTTGAGAGAATTAAGCCAGCAAAGAGATTGCATTTTTCCTTGATAAATGGCTAAGATAACTGCTCTGTTACCAAAATGTATAAGTCCTACTTAGAAAAGTTGAGAAACTGAAATGGGATAACTATTAACTAAATGCATGCACACAGAGAAGGCCTCCAATTAAAACTGTTTTAGTCTTGGTTCCCACAATGCATCTCCGTTGTTTATTTGAGGGATGTGGTTGCACTATTCTATTCCTGCTGAGTTGTTGTCCAATTGTGGTAAAGTCTTTTAGCTCAACATTTCTCCTCGCGGCTCATCACACTTTTCTCTTCTCTCTTTTCCCCAAGCAGTTCCTTATTATTCTCTGTTATATACTCTCTGCCTGCAGGTTTCACCTTAAAGAGCAACTTGCATGTGGGCAAACCCCAGTGAATTAATGTGGCAGAACGTGATGTCTCAAAACATGTCTTTCCAAAAAATACATCTACATTTACACTACAGGAACTTCTATGGATCCCAGTGCTAGTTTTGACAATGAAGATGTTGAAAATCTATATTGCGATGCATATGACGGACCACAGTTTTATAATTACGGCCATCTGTGACACTGTGATCATGTGGCAATATTGTGAACACCAATACACCATGACCACCAATGAATTATAAATGTAATACAATCCAAACCCAATGTCAGCTAAATAACTTAACCAAAATATAAGTTATCAAATGGTAGGTTTTACACAATGGGATGCCTTATTAACTGGTGGGTTTTACAAGGCACTGTAGCTACATTGGCTTACGACAAATAATACTTCCCACATTCACGAGTTAGCAAATGTTACAAAACAGGAATTATGGTGCCCTTATGTTAACATTTTGGTCAAACTGAATCTGTAAATGATCTGACCATTTTTCCCATCGACAATAGTACCTTGTGCTGACAGTGATGGGTGGACAAGGAAGCAAAGCAGCTAT
>NC_137235.1:8681882-8806882 GCF_949987685.1 Ammodytes marinus | reverse complement strand
TTGTGAAAACTATTTATAACCAAAGCAGCAATTTCCTGTTTAAGGACAAAGTATTCTTTCATTTCTAGTGAGCATTGTCTCTCTGTATATTGCAAGCAATTTGATTGTTCCTTTTTCTGAAATTTGAAGAGTTACTACTATCTTTGATTTATTTGATAGCAAATGGGATATTTTGGGGGTCTGTACTGTTTTCAAGACCAACAGAAATATTAGGAAATAAACTTTAACTTAAGAACATTATTAGCAGGCCTATAGATAATGGTAAAAAGGGTATAGATGCCCTAGATCTCTTGATCTCATTCTGTCCATATTATGATCAGATGGTCACTATCAATGTTGGATATATGGAGCCAACAGACATGTTCTCAAGGAAGCAATGCTGCTGTTTCTCTGTAGCGGTTCTCTGTAGTGTTTGTAGCTCACAGATTACATTTACATCTGATTGAAATCTGTTCTCAGTGCGAGCCAGACCCCTCACAGATGTGATCCAGTAGCATCCTGTTCAGATTGAATGCTGCATGCATTTACACCCTGTATAAAAATACCCTTTCCTTTTGCTTTCCTTATCCATATAAGACACACAGTGAGAAATACATTGAAAGTTAATACAAGGTGTAAATAAGGTCGGAACAGTAAACAAGCCGGGGCCACACGCAGTAGTTGAGTTGCTAATTGGGCATTGGACCCGTTACCCGATTAGATTGATGTATAGCTACCACCACGATAAATTGCACCGGAATCTATAAGTAAACTCTCCTGTCCTGACATGTCCTCTTGCAGCCCTCTGTGTGTGACTGAACAGTGGCTTGACATTTTGGGAACCTTGCTATGGAAGAGAAATCCTTTTTGAGAGGTGCTGAACTTGTCTCCGTCTTGTGTGAAATGAAAATGTTGTCCTTGTGACCGTAGCTTTGCCTTTAGCACAAGAATGATGGTGACATTCCTGCTGTATATGCCAGCGTCTGCTGAGACCATCCCAGGAGAGATGAAGGTTTTTCTAAAAGTTTTCTAAAAGCTGTGCAGTGCTGCTGAGGCTCCACATCATGCCCCTGGTTTGTATTCAGGAAAAATAGAAATGAAGGACTTGGCCTGTGGAAGAAAGCCGCAGTCATCATGAGCTGTTTAAAATATAAGGTACTGTAAGCTTTCATCAGGCATACAAGGCAGTACACAACCCAGGGTGAGACTAGGGGTTGTGTCAATTTACTTTATATTAGAAGTATCCTGTTACTACTATTAATATCAGCTTTTTCAATAAAGACAATACACATTAGGTGGATCAAAACTCAAATAATCCCCCAAAACTATGTATTTGTTATGTAAACCATGTCAGATTAAAATAACACTATAACATAATTTTTTATCAAGCCACTTTACCTGTGTAGAGAATGATATTTTTTAAAGTTTTTGGCCAATACTATTGAACAAGAGTTTGTTTGACACTCTCACTAGTTGATCTACCAGTGGTTGTCAGGCAGCCATTTGAGTTGATGCTCTGTGTTTCATCATGACCCATACATCAACATCAATTCAATCCAGAGACTCATCTGAAAGACATGATTGACGTCATATTGTGAGGGGATAGTGCCGAGATGCAGTCTAGACACTGGTGGTGGTGATCATACAATGCTGATGTGAAGATGTGAATGGATGAAATATGGAGTGAGACTTCTGAAGAGAACCACTGGGCAGACTGGTAGTGATGGTGAAACAGAGGTGCATGGGTTGCATCAACCTGCCACTGATACATGACAGCTGACAGCAGCAGAGAAAGGAACCCTGTACATCATTGATGGCATCCAGATGACTGGTGCAATAGAGGGGTCATAGCAGGGTCTGACCGGTTGAACTGAAAGAGTGAATGCCTTCAGTCCGCTGATTGAGTTGAAAGGGGGAACAGACATAAAAAGAAAATAAATCGAAAAAAACATGTAGAAACACCTTTCTCCTTATTAAACTAACCCTAAGCGTGATTCTAGCTGAAGAGAACATTCAGAGCTCGTGTTTTCGTATGGTTTTATTTTAGATGATTTAATGCCATAACACTTAAAAAGCTTGTGGCCTGACGGTGAAAAAGTGAGTCGTCTGCATTTACATTATTTACCACAAATGTGACAACTTACTGTGCTTCATAAATTGTTTCATTGTACCATGAGCACCTGAGAAGTTAGACTTTGGTGAGTATATTCTGCCTAAGGTGTCTTGTTGCTCTAATACTAAATTATAATGCTTGTAAGACAGCCTCTAAAAACAAGTCATAAACATTCAGGCAATGGTGTACGTCATGCTGTGCACACCAGTAAAAAGTATTTAGTTATGATATATCTCTTATAGCTCTTGAGGGAAATACGCATACATTCCCAGGGTTTATGGATTTTGCCCAAGGACACATGCTTACACTTTCTTGGATGATCATGACTGTCATATTTAAAAAAGTCAGCAAACATTACATTGGTGTGAAGTGTAATGTTCCTAACTGATGTGCGTTTGCTCAAATAGAAAAATAAATAAATCTAAATTATTTCTGTGAGATAGTTAGTGAACATGAGCAGTTCCCCTCATGTGTGATGTCTCTTAAAAAGCTGCACTTTAACTTAAAGCCTGTACACTGTGCTCATTCCCAGGGCGCTTGAAGTACTTAACTCGTATAATGGAAGGGGGGGTCGGGGGGCACAAGTATTTTTTTTAAATATAATTTTTTGGCATGTTCAAGCTTTATTTGATAGTAGCTACAGAGTTGAAATGGGGAGACAGACAGAGAGAGGGAATGACCTGCAGTAAAGGACCATGGGCCGGATTTGAACCCGCGACCACTGCAACGAAGGCCGTAGCCAATATGGTACGCACTCTATCCACTACGCTACCGGAGCGCCCACAAGTATTTTTTTTGCCTAACATTTACAGTGTACACTTTTTTCCTTCAAGAAAAGCTCCTGAGCCAAAAGTTGCTCTCCACAGCGAGGAAACTGCTGCCGAGAGAGACTGCAGAGTAGGGAAGACTTGCTGCCAGCTCCATGCTGATCAGCTTGATTAATTAGATCTAGGCTTTATCAAAGTGATATTTGGAGTTAGTATGCAAAAAGAGGCCCCCAGTAACGATAGCAGTTGTTACAGTATTTGTCATTGGGCCTGTTTGCCTTTCATTCGCCATTAAATCAACATCCATTGTTTAGTCACGTCTCAGTCCCATAACCCCTATGAGGCTGATTTGCGTAAAAAAAAATATAGCCCCTCTTTGAAGATTAGAATTAGCTTTTAAGTCTGGATTAGTCGGCGTCACTGTTGGACAAAATGAGTGTCACTTTGTGTTGCGCGGCTCGGAGTTAGGTGTCTGGAGTTGGCCTGTCATAACTAGCCTGTGGAGGAACTGTTTCATTAAATCACTCATTGACTTCTCTTCTCAAATCACAGGAGAAACCCTTTTTTTGCCAGCTATGCAGACTTGTCATCCCATGCCAGAGGCTGAAATATCAGTATGCCATGAACCAAAGCATTAAAATGTTCTGGTCATTTTTTAGCCCTACTTTAAGGTCTCACAGGAGAGAGAAAGAGCTAGAGAGATGGGACTGAGGGTGAGAGAGGAAACGACAGGTGAAGGGGAAGACAGACTACATCACACCATCTACAGTAGGTTAGGCTCCACTCACGTATCTCCTTTCCCATTTTATTGTGGCCACAGTTAGCTTCCCCATCCCCAGCCATCTTTGCCAAAAACACTATTGTTGCATCGTTACACACACGCCATAAGAAAGAGCCCCGTGCGGCGTGCTTGTAAGAGAGTACTACTGTTGCATGTGTTCGTTTATCAAGTTTGTTTATCATGCGTGCCGATAAGCCTTTCAGACGGACTGGCAGATGGGCTGCGTGTGAAATTACTTTTTTTTTTTCGCCTTCCAATAACTACATATAATATCTTCCATTTCTCTTCTTCTCTTGCACACACATTGCTGCTTCTCTTTCTCTCTCTCTCTCTCTCTCTCTCTCTCTCTCTCTCTCTCTCTCTCTCTCACACACACACACACACACACACACACACACACACACACACACACACACACACACACACACACACACACACTCACTCAATTACTCTCTCTCCAAGACACGTATCGCTTTCCTCCTTCACCCTTTATGTTGGATCAATCTCCCTCCGTCTCTCCCCACTGGTAGCCAATAGTGGAGCGCGCCGATGGTGTGAAGGCCATTTTCTGTGAATCAGAGCGTTGTTGTTAGCTATTCATGAGCTCTCCTGGCTGAGGTTTGTATATACCTGGACTGGTGAGGGCCGGGGTACGTTCAGTCAGGGGCTGACTGAATGTGGATTAACGAGAGTGTCACGTTTAATACAGGCATGTGATGTCACCAGCAGAGAGAGAGAGAGAGATGCTTGTATTTTTTTTCATCAACAGACTTAAGGGAAAAGCAGGTCCTGACCCACGCCAATTTGTTTTGTAAGGCTGCGAACAGAAGATAGATTAGCCCTGTCTGTGGATGTGTGTTATAGCGTTAAACATTTTCTAGCAAGGAGGACTGTCTGTGTGTGCACTTGTTGATGTTTTAGCACCTGTGCTGCTGTGCGCGTGGACCGTATTTCTCCGTTGCTCAAGTCTTTTTTCATTCTAACCATAAAAGCAGATATAAATAATAAAAGGAAAGGAATCAAAAGAGATTGAAATGAAGGAGGGAATGAATAAAAGTGCTGACTGCGTGGGGAGGAGGGGGGGTTGATGGAACGCTTCATCATCGGTGGCAATGCTAAATGACAGCACGGGAAAGAAAGAATGAGAGAGAGCAGAGGCATGCAGGGTGAGATGGAGATGACGGAGCACGCGCACACACACACACACACACGCGCACACACACACACACACACCTGCCCACATTGACTTACAAATTACAAGAAGACTCTGGGAGATGAAACTCTGAACTTTGAATTCATGACTAGCTTTGAAGTTTCAACCATCTCTCCCTCTTTCACCCTCTCTTGTCCCTCACCTATAATGTGTGTGCGCGCTCTTGTGAGAAGGGAGGGGGTGCGGCGAGGTTATCTGCCGTTCTCCACAGGGAATGCATTTGCAATGGGGCTTTGTATTTTATTTTAATCTTCTTCATGGTCCCTACTCTCCACTACAGCGTTCTTACTGTTGGTGACCCCATCCTCAGTGGGTTTGTCTATGTATATATCTGAGACCTCTGTACATATGAGTGTATGTTCTTCCAGGGCTTTACATACCTATAGATTTCTAAACATTAATTGTTGTTTGACAGAATTTGAGTCGGATTACCCGTTGTCATGCTGCTTAAAAAAATACGTTTAACAGAGAAATTATTCATATGGTCACCTATTCAAGCACCATAATAGCATATCAATGTACCTTATTACCCTTAGCAAAGCAACAGCAACCTCTGCCTTTTGTATTTATATTCTAAGTAGCCTGGAATCAATATCCCGTTGTCAAAACATACGTAGGAGCAGTTGAACAAGGGTTGGAAATGGACAACACATTTTTGTAATCATATTTGGCTTGTCTTATTTTAGACCAGTGATTCAGTGATGCAAACTTACAGGCACAGATTTCACAGTGTGTTTGCGTATCCGCACTGACATGATCTCAGGTTATGCAGAGTTTGAATGAGTGGTCCTGTCTCTTTGCATTACGTGCACATGACAACATGGTTCCTCGTCCGTCTGTGTGTGTGGACACTTTTGAAATCCTGTTTTTGTTCTTCTCTTGAGCCCAGGTTAAAAATCTACGGAGCCCCTAAAGGGACATGGAAGAAAAAAAAATGTTTGGTTGAAAAATAAAAAAAGATGAAAAAAAATAAAAAATTATATTCTTTTGCGAGATATCGCAAAAAAACTTTGCGTTATTATGCAAAACTCTTTGCGAGATAACGCAATCCAACTTCCGGGTCAGATTTTAACTTCCTGGTCAGAGGAATAACTAACAACCCTATGTAACAACCATAACAATGGAGCGCACACACCCGTGTGGGAGATTTATCAACGTTTATTTTGAGCTTGGCCTCAAATATTCGGACATTAAATCAATTCTAATTGTCAATACACACACACACACACACACACACACACACACACACACACAATGTGTAGGCTAGACGGTATACATTTGACTATTTCAAAACAGTGAACGTTTCCTAGTTTACCCAAATGTTATAAAGCTCCCTGCTTAATTTAATCTTGGCTTGATTGCAAGACGGACACAATGCCGACACTACAGCTGAGGAGAACTCTGTGTGGTCTGATGAAGGCTATTATGAGTCGCAAAGAGTCCTTTGCACCGGATTAGGCTATGTCTGCGTTCTCCAGTGACTATATTGCCTGCACAATACAGGCAATATATGAAATTCAACCGGACTATGCAAACTTTCTATTTTTCCTCACTTGGAGAGAGAAAAAGCGATGTTCCCGTGCGCTCCGGCAGCACTGCAGCTGTGCCCGGCGCAAACCTCAAACTGCGTCTTAATAGAAAAAATAACTGCATGTCATGTTCCAAAACTAGCCATCGGACTAAGTTAGTAAAGCCTCATTCACACTTTCAGCCTTTCCCAGGAAGGGATCGTGTGTGAATAAAACACAGTTCCCGGACTACAATGGGCCTCATCATCTAATAAAAAATATTATTAAGATTGTTTTACTGTTCATTCATTAATCAGCGATGCTGCCCCGGGAACTGAGGGACAAACATCAGGCTACTGTTTACGCCCGTGATCAGCTGAGGCAGCACCCCGGAGCAAACAGCTGCATGAACGCATTTCTGTTGGCGAGGTGCGCTGTTTGCGTTTGAGGCGCTCATCTCTGTCTGTCTCTTTCTGCACTTTACACTTCCTTTGCTGAGTGTAAGAGCCATTTACCCCTTTCCTTGTTGTTTGTATTGTGCTGTACTACACCCTATTCGACCGCCTGGTGGCGGGGCTGAACCGGATGCAAGTCTATTAATTAGACGCACTCACTAGCCAGGTGCTTGCATGCCGGAAGGCAAATTGTTTTCGACCGTGCTAGGGAGCCAACAGCCACAACAGTGTATTGTCTAATGTTCAAGTCGTACTTTAATTATATATGTAAATAAACGATGCATTATACATTACTGGAACGAGTGGACATTACGTACGTTACCAAACTGATAACTAGAGGCTAGGCACGCGTCAGACACCAAAACGACATGCAACCTAGTGGCAAATGGTAAGCCACTACACTGAGTCAAAGTGGGCATTCGCCCGTTTTTAGAGGGTCGACCCGCTTTGAAAAGCCATTTCTTTTCCGCAAATTTTGGTTGAACAGCACGCTGTCTCTTACGTTCTGCACAGCTGCAGTGCTGCCAGAGCGCACAGGAAACAGTGCTTTTTCTCTCTCCAAGTGAGGAAAAATAGAAAGTTTGCATAATCCGGTTGAATTTCATATATGGCCTGCACTATTGTGAGTGCTTCAAGATCCGATCATAAGGAGTCTAATCCGGTGCAAAGGACTCTTTGCGACTCATAATAGCCTTCATCAGACCCGCCAATACAGCCACACAGAGTTCTCCTCAGCTGTAGTGTCGGCATTGTGTCCGTCTTGCAATCAAGCCAAGATTAAATTAAGCAGGGAGCTTTATAACATTTGGGTAAACTAGGAAACGTTCACTGTTTTGAAATAGTCAAATTTATATCGTCTAGCCTACACATTGTGTGTGTGTGTGTGTGTGTGTGTGTGTGTGTGTGTGTGTGTGTGTGTGTGTGTGTGTGTGTAGCCTACGTGTGTGTGTGTATTGACAATTAGAATTGATTTAATGTCCGAATATTTGAGGCCAAGCTCAAAATAAACGTTGATAAATCTCCCACACGGGTGTGTGCGCTCCATTGTTATGGTTGTTACATAGGGTTGTTAGTTATTCCTCTGACCAGGAAGTTAAAATCTGACCCGGAAGTTGGATTGCGTTATCTCGCAAAGAGTTTTGCATTATAACGCAAAGTTTTTGCGAGATCTCGCAAAAGAATATAATTTTTATTTTTATTTTTATCTTTTTTTTTTCAACCAACACTTTTTTTTTCTTCCGTAAAAATCTGTTCAGTATATCCCGAAAGATTAATTGTTTTAGTACTGGATTTAACCCATGTAGGTTGTTGTGGTTTAGTTGTTGGTCTGATAATGAGAATTAGTACAATGGCCTGGTAGTTTTCTATCAGACACCGATAAAAAAATGAAATAAGTGTATGAGACTGGAAGCATGTGGTATTCCTGCTGCTGAAATATCTCAAGTCATGAAGGCAGAGAGACAGTAATGATTGACTCGCTCACCTTCCTGCTTGTTAAACCTGGACAACCACAGCTATTAAGGACATTTCTGTGAAAATGAGGAAAAGTACACCTGCCAACAAGTGCAACTCCTGTTTTGAGTCAAGAGTATTTTTGACAGGAAGATAATTAAAGATATTTCGAACAACCATCTCTTTAAACAACAACCACACGTCTCTCTTACCTTTTCAACCAAAGGAAATCTAAAAATATCCACTCAATCAGCTCTCTGACACTCACATTATTCTGCAAACAATGGGCACAGCACATATGCCACACACACTGCTTTCTAAGTCATTATCAGTTGCCTTGTTTGCTATTACTGGAAACATCTTTTGCTAGAACAGATAAGTGTCTGACCTTCTATAGGTAGCTTCTTTATTTCTCTATTTATCTCTTGCATGGCGTTTACAAACCTGGAAGTAAACAGTCAGAAAAGAAAGTCATATTGTATCTCGGCAAGGACATTTGTTCAGTGTTATTGAATTAATTTGAGTCTGTAAGAGGAACGCTTACCGAGACGGAGTCTGCCCTTCAAACGGTGTGTCACTGAGCCGCCCTTGTCTGAGGAGGGAAGGATTGAGATAGGGAGAAGGAGGGAGACGAGGAAAACAAGGTGTGTGTGTGTGTGTGTGTGTGTGTGTGTGTGTGTGTGTGTGTGTGTGTGTGTGTGTGTGTGTGTGTGTGTGTGTGTGTGTCTGTGTTGCAGACAGTGGCAGATGTTGTCACTGTGGAAAGGAGGAAGTGGAGGAAGTAAACACATCCACATTTGAACACACATACTTATGCAGTGCGTTCACAGAGCATATGGACTCACGCAGTCAGGCATAAGCACAACATGAACATGCACACCCTGAAACGCCTCCTACGTTCAACAAATTAGCTAACATGTGTGAAGGAAAGGGCAGAGGGACAAAGACGAGATGAGTTTGACGAGATTGGGAAGCAGGAACATTTTAAAGCTGTTAAATGTTTTTGTGCCCACACAAGTAACCAGGTGTAAAGGAATGTCACTCTTTCAATATGGTATTGCCATAGGGATGGCCATTTAGAATTTTTTCTTTAACCGGTTAACCACCAGAATTAACGGTTATTAACCGGTTAACCGTTAAGATTTAATGTAGCCTATTTATAGTGAAATACATGAAGCATTATAGCAGGGCTCCCAACCTTTTTTTGTTCCAAGGACCGGCATATTATTTTAAAAACAATTCAGGGACCAGGGACATTCACACGGCACCTTGTCTGTTGTGAAAAGAGGTCTAGTATGCGAATGTAGGAGCAAAAAGTGCAATACGTGACTGAAAAGGGACATTTACACACACACACAGGCTTAGGGGATGGGTAGCCTACTGAAACCCGGTGCTAAGTAGTGCTGAGCATGGGGCAACATTTTGAAAGACCGTAATATTGATAAGCTCCGATGTTATCAGTACTGCATAACGATACTTAACGCTTTTCTTTATGACGGATTTTCGCTATTGATCCTGGCACACAAGCATAGCAGACCTCTCTGTGTCTGTGCAGGGGGCGGGCACTCACTGCCTGGCTGTCTGTCATTCCCTCACACATTTACTGAAACGGTGATAGATGCAGGACAGCATCCACCTCAAGAAGGCTAATGCTAGCGCTATGTTAAGCTAGCGGGAGCCCACGCTGTTAATTAAATTATACAAACATATGACACGGGAGTGTTGTGACCATAAGTTGTGACTGGGAGCGTACCATGGACCTATTATAAAGTTGAGAGTAGCCTACACTACTCGTTTCATTCTTTACCGACAGTTGGCATTCTTACATCCGGTTTAGCGATATCAAAATAAGAGTCCGGATTTCAGAGAAATTAAGATTATTTTAAAAATGTTTAACCGTTTAACCTTTAGTATTAACCGGTTAAATTTCTTCTTAACGGTTAACGGTTAACCAGTTAACCATGGACATCCCTACATAGGACCTAAAAATGAAGTCCTTTTGAATAGAGTGTTATGCTTCAGTACAGCTCAAAATCAATGCTACAGTCATGAATAGATGAAAAGAGCATAGAGGTGGACACAGGGCGAGGATGGTGGAGACTGATGAAGGGCCCATTTCTATAAAAGTCCCGAGAGGAAGATGAAACAACGGAGACTGTGGGACAAAGTTCAGAGTGTATGGCGAGGACACTTGGGATGTGCTTTTGGTGCCTGGCAGAATTTTCTTTTTTAGCACCACAATAAATGAGCAGAAAGTAAATCACTCGTGTCCAGCAATGACGTCATTGTTTTCTCATGGGGTCGATTCCAAAGTCTTCACATATATTTATTTTGTGCGGTCACGTCAGAAAGTCAGTAAAAGTCGCCTTTTTTCAGGTGTAAAGGAAAGGAATACTTTGTTATTTCACTCTTTCTACTGGAGCGTTTGAAGTAACATAGGTTTAAAAGTAGGCACAAGTCATGTCCAGGGAGAATAATCGTCTTCGTCATGGTAGGATATTTTAGATTCTTTTATCCACTGTATTTCTTCTGCATACACTAGTTTGTAAACACTGCAATCCTGACAATATACAAAGAGAGTTTTGTAGAGCTGATAGGCATAATCAACTTTGTGTCACCTTGTTTGGCGATTTCTTGAATGTAACTGACATTCATGCATATGGAAAAGTTACACACTATAGCTTTAAAGTCACTTGAATTAATTTAGGAAGAGGTGTAAGAATGTCTGGTTGTCAGAAATCAGGATGCATTGTAAGTAAGCCGGTAGCCTAACATAGCCTATATATTATATACTACGTCTACCTTTTTAAAATGCAACAAAGGTTCTGAATGCGATGTCTATCCCTCAGGTGACTTGAACTGAACAATTCGCGTGTGATCTCAATGACTTTCCTGTGACGATGATGGTGCAAATGACATGCTGAGTTTTAAATTCATTGTTTTGACCGAAGTCTAGATCTGTCTGTCTTAGAAGCAAGATATTTGAGCCTTTTTTTGAGGACAGACTGAGCCTCTGGATCTCTAGAATACAGCTACAATAAAGAAAATGACGGATCTGATCATTGTAGAGTGAAACAAAAAAAAGTTCTGCTGACCTTTTAGGATGCCCCTTGCCTTTGGTACGCCCAGCCCTTCTCTTCCTGTGGCTGACCCCTCCCTGACCTTCACTCCTCATCTGTACTTCTCTCTCCGCTCCCTCCCCTCTGTACCTCTGTCTGGTCGGCCGTGTCGTCACGGTGATATCTTGGGTGCCACGGTTTTGATTCCCGCCTTCAATAATGAATGAGAGGAGACGATTCGTCAATCACTTCAAAACAACGTTGCCCACAATGCCCAAGGTCACTCATTTGCGGCTGTCAGAGGGGATGATGGCTAGCACAAGCAGGTGTGTGGACGCCGGTTCCCCAGCACACGCACCACACAAAAATAAAACATCTGCACTTTGGTAGAGGACAGGCAGACAAATAATTTGCAAATGAAAGAATGGAAAAAAAGAGCACTTCTAAGCTCTGAGATCCTTTGCCAAATAAAAAAAGATATGGATAATAAAACAGCAGGACAATTAAAGTCACTGGCTTGCAGAAAGTGAGAGAGTCGGCCAAGAGAGGAGCCAAGAGAGAAAGAGAAAAAAGGAGGCAGATTAAGTGATACTGTAGTTAACTTTCTGTGAGGTCCACTGCCTGAGGTTCATATAGACTTTAGAGGACCACACATTACTTTCTCACTTTCTTTTTCCGTATGTCTTTTGTGTGTGTACATGTGTCTGTAAGTGGGTGTATTGGAGTCATGTTGTCAGACTATAACATGTCTGAATGCAGTCTCGTTTTTGAAGTCTCTCAGTATCAGTGTGGATCTGGGTCGAGTGTGTGTGTGTGTGTGTGCGTGAAGCCCAGCGGCAACTGGAAGAAACTGGTATTGCCCTTACTCACCATAACATTGTTGTATGCACACCACTCCACTCTAGGGCTGTGCTAAAAAATATATATGGTATTATATATAGACATTTATTTACATGATATCTTTATCGTATCATCAGCTCCAAAAATTTATTTTTTGAAAAAAGAAACACATTTTAAATGGGTTGTGAAGTACAACCTCCGCTACTCTAGATGTTGCAGTATGACTAGTTGCCTCGAATTGCAGGGATTTGAATGAAAATGTTGAATTAAATAGTTTTGACTCAATGTGTCCGCTGAATTATCAATATAATGTGATTTGATTAATTAAGATTGTGTGGAGTAGGGCTGCGTATTGGCAAGGACTTCACGATACGATACACATCACGATACATGGGTCACGATTTGATACGTCACGATATAGTGTGATAAAATGTGTATTGCGATATTTCACATAGCTCACTGAAAAAGTAAAAACAGAGCTGAAACACAAGTTGCTGTGTACTGTCCTCTTCCATTTTGTTTTTCATATCCGTCCATACACTCAGGACTGATTGATACATTGTGTGTTAAGACACGTTGTTTTTTTTCCTGTAAAAAGAGTCCCGTTTTAATGAAGGGATGTAAAATACACAGGAAGAGGCAGAGAGAGGGGGAGGGTTTCTGGGGGATAAAAGAATGCAGCACAGAGACAATAGAGGAATAATGATTGCCTTTGTGTGTGTGTGTGTGTGTGTGTGTGTGTGTGTGTGTCATTCAAAAGTATAGCAGGGTTTTCACAGTCACTTGTGTACACAGAACTTTCTCCAGAGAGATACGAGGCTGCCGTCTCAGTGGGAGGTATTTATTTCACTTCCTGCCTTCTCTCCCATTCACCTCCTCTCTCCTTCTGTCCGCCTGTCGGCCCATCAGGAGATAGGAGCTGACAGTTGTTTGTGTGTGTGGGGGTGTGTGTGTGTCCTGGCAGATGTGCCCTGCATTGTTGCCCACCTCTTAAATGTCACTGATCACAGTCTCTTCCACTTGATTACTCCAACAACCCCGCCCACTCCACTGTTACAGCCCTTCTGCCCCCATTTACCTGCTGCATCCAAACAACACATACAATAATGTCCTGTTTTTCAGTACTAAAGCAAGTTATAGTCGATAATAGATAGACATAAAAAGCCATGTTCAATGTAGGTGCGACATATTCAAAACTGACATTTCAACTAGATTTCCAGTACACATAACATACACACACAGACATATACTGTACACCTCAGACTGACATTAGCATTTTTTAATTACTTATGTTAACCTCCAAATATAATTACACCCTGGCCAGTCACTGGCTAAATAGGCAAACTACCAGAGTCAATATGATAAATAACTAATTGTATACTCTCCACCTGCTTCTGTATAAGTGTCAAGGACAACACAAATGTTAATGTTAATCCAGACTGAAAAAAGCTGCTTACGAGCTCTTGTGTGTCTCTCCTTGACAACCTTTAGTTTTAAAGGTAGGAGTCAAGCACGCTTACTGAACTCTGTATTCCAGCCTGGTCTGTTCACCTCAGTGTGGATGTACCTGTGTGTTTGAGTGTGTGTACATTGGTGACTATGCTGGCAACATGCCTCCTGCTCTGTCATCTGCCAATCAGCACGTCAGGATCAGTCAGTCATCCGTCGCCTCCTCGCAGACAGCTGTCCGTCAAGGCTGGTGCATGACACGATTGGAGCAAAGCAAGGAAGCAGCGAAGAGAAGGCGGGCTGTGATTGGCTGTCTGAGCAGGAGGAGAGGTTGGGGCGGTGGGATCTAGTCTTCAGTGAGAAAGGCTTTGTTCTTGTTTGGAGACTGACATTCAGCAGTCCATTAAAGCAGTTGCCAACTTGAAAAGACTCCGAGTTAAACTCCTGATCAAAGTTCCACTCACACATTCTGTTTGCCACACCTACCATTCTGCTCCATCTGATCATGGGTGAGGTAGTGGAAACATTTTGTTCTCTTTTGCAGGGCTTTTTCTGTGTTTTTTCTGTTCAGGGGCCGTTCTAGTTTAGTTCCCTGTGGACTCACCATCTTACAGTTCAGCTGAGGACTTTTGGGATCGGTGGGTGAGCTACGTCCTTAAAGGCTACCTTAAAAGCAGCTTTGATTTTATCATCATCAGAGGGAGCTGGTGTTTTGTGCTTAGCTGTCATCTTTATTTTGTCAGTTGATTCCTTCAGTAAGAGCTCTGAATCATCTGATTGGACCAAGACATACTGGTCCCACTGTAATCTGAACCATTTTTTTACATTCAGGAGATTGTTCTGTGTGATGCCAGTTGCTGCCCGTAGGTTTTTTAAAAGTTTACTTTAAATACAATTTCCTTTTTTTATGACGTAAATCGGAACTGCTAACATTACTTAGCAGAAGAAAGAGAAACTGCATCAGCTTTCAGGTCAGAGCCTCAGCCGAAATTCTCCTTCACTCGCCTCCAGTTTTTTTCCTCTGCAGGGTTATAGTTCTGATCAACAGTGAAAATATTTATATATTTTAGGTGCACAATTCTGATTCATTGGTAGTGTGTCAACAGTGGAAATGAAATCTCATTTCTCAGCCCTTCCACTTTATATTGTTCAATTAATTAGGCCTCTTTTTCTCCGACCCCCATTTTCTGACCTGGAACAACATGCCAAAAACTAAACTCATAATTCTTCCTCTCGCCTCACACACTGTCAGTCCAATTAGGTGTTTTTAAATGCCTGTTGAAACAAGCACTGGCAGATTTATTAGATTAAAATGGAATAGAACTCATTTGCACCATATAATCAAATAGACTGATTTTAGCATGGAAACAAAAAAAAACTGCTTAGCCATGCAACTTTTTCCCGCTTATTCGTAGAAAAATTACTTGTAATAAAAGAGCCTGATTTAGTTATTTTCTCCCCCTTCAACCTCATGCGTCAGAAAGGAAAGGTGGTGTGTGTGTGTGTGTGTGTGTGTGTGTGTGTGTGTGTGTGTGTGTGTGTGTGTGTGTGTGTGTGTGTGTGTGTGTGTGAGAGAGCGAGAGCGAGAGAGTCATGCTATCATTGAATCAGTATTCATAGACTATAGCCAGTTCTGCCAGCCCTGTCTCACAGCAGGGGTTCAGCTCTATGAAGATAAAGTGATTTTTCTGGAGTGAGTGACCCTAATTCTGACCTGACACACACACACACACACACACACACACACACACACACACACACACACACACACACACACACACACACACACACAGACACTGTACACGCACACACGTATCCAATAATTAAGCAGGCACTGCTAGAAACATTTCCACCGCTCAACTTTAGTTCTATCCCTGCTCTCTCACTCCCTTATGTCAGCGCGCTGAAATGCATTTACCCCACAGGGTTTCCTATGCATATCTGAATGCAAACTGCTCTAGTTAAGTTTTTTCTTTTGGCCAAGTCAGCCAAACTGGGCACATTTAAAACTACCAACAAAAAAAATTAACATCTATACATGTGTCATTAAGTCAGGCAGCACATGAAACTCAATGAAAATATTTCATGTCCGTTGCAGTTAAACTCAGTTCATTTTCTCAGTTCATTTTCGGATGTTTGTACAGCACAATGTATGAACATGTACCATTGCTGGCAGATTTGTAAAGACATCTTAGGTCTAATTTCCACTACACACACGTTCACACAGTAAAAGCATAGAGACGAGGAGAGAGGGGGCGGGATCGTATAGCAGAGAGTCAACCCCAGGAGCAGCGACCCTGCTCCTCTTCTCCTCTTGTCCTTTAAAAAGCTCCTCTCCTCCCTCTCTCCACTCTATCACTGGGCTCATCTCCCCGGCAAATTGAATTCCTCCCCAGAATCTACCTAAGCAGTTTCACGAAAGCGACCTAAGAGTGGAGAGACACGCGCATGTTGCCGCGGGAAGATGTGTGTGTTTGCGTGCACATGCTGCCTCTTGACACTCTTGTCACATTTGGAGGCCAATCTCTCTGTTAGGCAGCATCCTTCCAAAAGAGACAAGATGAGGAGACCTTGAGCTGCCACACACTTTGACAGAGATGCACCGAGGGGCAACAAGAGAAGGAGGGAGGAGGGACGCAGACAGGGGAGGTGGGCTTGATAGAAGGACCGGTGGTTTCATAATCAGGGGAGGGTACCCGCGGGGACTTAAACACATTCAAAAAGCCTTGAACATCCATGACCAAGGTCTTCCATTTTTTAATTGTCCTTTTAAATATTTGGATCATTATTTGACAAATAAGCACTTTTGGATTGTTTTATTAAGAGTAGGTTATACCCCTACTTCCCAAAGCTATTGTTACAGCATATCAATGTGAGTATATTAATAGGAGTTTAGAATAAATGTTCTTTCTTAAAGGTTCCATAAAATGCATCAATGTGTTTCCATTATATCCTTCCTAATTTTGCCAGTATTGCCTGACGTTGGCATTACATTTAATCTTAAGTGGCATTAAAAAGGTATTAAAAAGACTTAAATTATACCTTGGAGATCCCTGGGGT
Organism: Ammodytes marinus; assembly: GCF_949987685.1. Classification (NCBI taxonomy): domain Eukaryota; kingdom Metazoa; phylum Chordata; class Actinopteri; order Uranoscopiformes; family Ammodytidae; genus Ammodytes; species Ammodytes marinus. The sequence continues at coordinate 8,790,206 of NC_137235.1, read as the reverse complement.
TAACTTGATAATACGGCTTGGAGGAAAGACAGACAGGTTGGGGCTAAGGGGACGACTGTTAGGGAGAGAGAGCCTCGTGTTGACACTGAGTGACAGAGAGACAGACAGCGGAGAAGAGAGAGAGAGAGAGAGACGGACGACATCAGTGAGTGAAACAGGCTGTTAGCTGACCTTGCTCCTCTGGATGTGGCGTACTCCGTGTCTATCTGAAGCTCCTGATGGACTCCTCTTAAACTAGAAGAAGGGATTAAAGGGCAACGAGGAGAGGAGTGGGAGGCGGATGAAACATAACAAATGAAGTTTGAAGAAAGTGGTAGATAATTGGAGAGTATGGAGGGAGGTGCACTGCAAATCGGCCACATCTTTATGCAAAGTGTGTACGTGCACCATGCAGCCTTTCTAAACTGAGGGTCACATTTGGTAAGCTTTTAAGACCCAGTCTTTGCTGCTTCCTCCCTCCCCCCGTCTCTCTCTCTCTCTTTCTCTCGCTCTCTCTCTCTCTCTCTCTCACACACACACACACACACACACACACATACGGGCAGGCACACACACGGGCAGGCAGGCAGCGGTGAGTTACAGTGCTGGTCAGCAGTATGACATTGGAGTCTGCATTGCCAGCCACCGTCTGTAGAATCGGACTATTCCAAATAAATCCTAGCGCTCACATGAACACTCGCACACCCCTTCTCCCAACCAACCAACCACACACACACACACACACACACACACACACACACACACACACACACACACACACACACACAAAAACACACTCTCGTATAAATCTATCTTAGAAGGAACACTTCCCTCTTGTGAACGGCGCGGGCAGCTATCAATCTCCAAGGGAGCGGGAGAGGGTGAAACAGTGGAAAGCAGAGAAAGAGAAGGGGAGGAGAAGGTGGCCCTGAGACTTCCACAAGGAATAGGAAATAAGGCAGGAAACGCAGACCTAGTGAGAGATGGCTGCAGGAAAGACGGAACTGAGGATGTTGAAAAAAGCAAGGAGGAGAGGAGATTGAGCTGACAGGAAAAGGAGTGAGAGAAAGTAAAAGTCTGTGTCAGAGTTATGGACCTGTCTGTACATACTGTAGCCAGCAGATAAGCCTGCCCTCCACTAACCCATATGAGCGTGTATAGGCCTGTCACGATTACACATTTAGGTGGACGATATATTTCCCCAGAAACTATCACGATAAACGATATTATTGTCCAAGACCATTTCATGCTACTGAGGAAAATGATAATGTAGCATAATAATACAAGAACATTCTTTCAAAGAGAATTGAGAAAACAAACACGCATGTAAATGGCAATATCGATGTCAGGAAAACTATCAAGTTAAATTGTACATATTGGGCGGTAAGTCTATATGGTAATTATCACGACAGGCCTAAGTGTGTATGTGAATGTAGAGGGTTGATGGGTTGTTATAGACAATGACGTTGATTCAAACCCTGTACACCGCCCCACACATCCACATGGGGGTTTTACTTTGGTGTATCGAGGCCTGAACACATGCTGACAGCTAGTGCAGCTAGTTGCTGTGGACACACTCTTTAGCCTTGATGCCTCTTTGCTGTGTGCTGGTGAATCAGGTCTAAACACCTGAGCCAAGAGTAAAAGACTGGAGGGTATTGTTTAGACAGCAGCTGCAGCTCAGCTATTCAGTAAATCTAGTCTACCTCACAAGGCTGGGTGTGGGATTTCAACAGCCTATTTCATAAGATGCAACATTGGCACTGTAAGTCACCTTTCCTTTACAATATTGTTCAACGTCATTGCTTGGATACTTGACAGTCTTAGCAGGGCAACCATATATACTAAAAGTGATAATATACAATGTCCTCATCTGGGGAAAAAAATAAAAGATGAGTTGGAGGTGAAGAACCATTGTCAATTACAGTAAAAGGTTGTGTTTCAGCTGGGCGGGCTCTTTGGCTTGTTATACATCGGAGTTGAAAGTGACTGCGAACTAGACTTTGACCTTTGATGCAATTCATCTGATGCCAGCAACACACAGCACACAGCAGATGCTCTGAGACAGGAGAGGTGCTCGAGTTACTGTGTGCTGTTCCAGGGAGTAAACGTGATAGAAGTGCTGCTTTTCTGGACCGTTGGTGCGCATCAATGCTGGAAAATAGGATATTGCGACAAAGTCATTCACATGCCGCTGGTGTGTGGGTTTACATAGAAAAACAATAGGTGTGATGTTTTGACATGCATCATTATGTCACTCATGTTAACATCAAACATAACGGACCTGAAGCTGTCAGTTGTAATTGCTGCTATTATCAGGATTTCTATTTCATGATACATCCGTCAACAAATGAGCATTCAGGACATGTTGCAGCAAATGTTTAGTTTTTTCTGACAACGTACTGAAGTTTGTTGGAGTGGAAACTTTTCATGAATAAGTTTGTGTCTGCAGGTTTTATGACCAACGTCTGCAGAAAGGAAGGCTAGTATTAAATGCTTTGATAGACCAGCACTAATGGGGTGAGGGATTACCAGAGAAAGTCCTGGTGAATCCTGTTTTGATGAATGTTTGTCAGTTTTTTTCAGTCCTCTCTCTCTCTCTCTCTCGCTCTCTCTCTCTCAAACACACACACACACACACACACACACACACACACACACACACACACACACACACACACACACACACACACACACACACACACACACACACACACACACACAAGGATTGGGCAGTATCCAATTTTTGATACCTCTAAATCTTCCACATATTATTCCAACTGTTGCCTATTTCAGTCTGAAGCTATACAAATCAAGTTCCATTTTTATACCAGACATTTGTTCGGTTTAGTCTTTTTGTAGAACATAAGGACAGAACACGAATGGATTTTTCATTTTTCCGTGGTGGATGAATATATGAAAATTGCCTTATTGTCCAAGCATGATCTAATGTAGACTATTTCATATAACTGAAATATTTTTTTTTCTCCCTCTGTGTGTGCATTAGAGGTGGCTCCCTACCTGCGAGGGGATGGCCCGGGACAGCAGCTTGTGTTGGAGGGGAACAGACTGGTGTTGAGCTGCCTGGCCGGAGGGAGCTGGCCTCTGCAGTACCGCTGGACTCTCAACAACAGCAACATCAGTGACTGGACACCACAGTACAGGTCGGTTATAGCACCCACTGCCTGCTTGTGTCTGACACGTTCTCATGGATATCTCTGTTATGCATGTCCACCTATTTATCAATATGGCATCCTTTCTTTTATTCCTGTTCCATCGATCCTTCTATGAAACTTCTATGTGCTCAGTCGTGCCTAGAGGATTGAAAAACCAGTGCCCCTAACAAAGGCTGCTCGATTATGGCAAAAAAAAATCATGATTTCGATTATTTTGATATTGAGATCATGATTATTTAACGTAATAATTACATTGACAATGGAAACGTAATGCATAAAGTACCTTTAAATAATATATATTGGAAAAGTTGTCTTTTTAACAGTGGATACCCTTGGATTTAAATTACAAAAATGACTTCGCTCAAAGCCTTGACCCGACTTAACAACACGTAAAAGTTGATAATTGCGATTACATTTCAATTATTTGCACAGCCCTACCCATAACTGATGGTGTGTATATACAGTAGAAGGTCAGAACATATAGACAGTTGAGCCAATAGAGAGTAATAATTACATTAGGACCATACATACTATGTATATTGTCTGGGAAAGAACAGGAGAACCAATCAATACTGTATGTCTGAGATTTCCTCTCTGTACCCATTCTTCTTGTCTTCTCCTGTGTTCTGGTTTTGTCCCGGTGTGTGATATCTGGTAAAAGGCTAAGCAATCCCTCTCAACCAAAACTGCAGCTGTGAATCATCACATCATTTGGAAATAGTGAGAATCATGAAAACGCATAGACACAGAGGGAGCCAGCATTTTGTAGGCAGTCATTGTTCCAGCCAAGAGGCTGTGTGCAGCTCTGGACTGCTCTCAGCGATCTGGCTACTTTAGTTTTGTGAGGCCAAGGCATGGCTGAATTGGCAGTGTGTGTGTGTGTGTGTGTGTGTGTGTGTGTGTGTGTGTGTGTGTGTGTGTGTGTGTGTGTGTGTGTGTATAACTGTAACTGTTACTGTAAGTTTTAATGAATCCAGGTAGAGTGGGTCATCCACTGATTAAAGTGTTGGCGGTTTGAACACCGGCTCTTCATGTCCATCGCATTGAACCAGAACGAGAGCGCTACATAAATGCAGTCCTATCCACTTTCAAACATTGAAAATAATCTTCACTGATACAGAGTCACAAAGTTAGTCCCTTTTAGTGATAATGATTTTCATTGTGTGGAAACCTTGTTAGTTCACCTATGATAGTCACTTTTCACACATTGAGTTTTAAGAAAATCCACACTAGAAAAGTTAGAACAAGTTGTACACTTGTAAGTGTACAGATTGATGATACAATGTCAGTTTTTACTAAAACTGTTTCACAGTAAAATAAATTGGTATTTTCTTGAATCACTGCCTGATACGCACGGCTGAGACTGTAACTGTGTTGGAGGTATTTACAGAGAAATGATGAGTATACTGATTGAGAGCTGTCAACACTGACATTTGTGTTCAGAGAGAAATTGAAAGGAAAAGTGGTTTGGATTTTTTTTTTAACAAAAAAAAAACACTGACAGCCCCACTATTAAGAAACGTAATAGAACATAGACAGAGATGTGTTGTGAGAAAGAGTCCAATATCAAAATCTGTTTCAGGATGAGAGCTGCTGTGGTATGTGTCTTTCCTCAATCAAATTGAATAATGTGTGTGAGTGTTTGATGTACGCGTGTGTGTATTAGTGTGTGAGGGTTTGTGTGTGTTGGCAGCATCCACTGACAGCCTGGGAGTTAAATACTTGGCTGTCCTGGTACTCATAATGAGCCCCAGAGCGATGTCCAGTTTTACTGTGTATATCCTTTTTGTGTGTGTGTGTGTGTGTGCGTGTGTGTGTGTGTGTGTGTGTGTGTGTGTGTGTGTGTGTGTGTGTGTGTGTGCGTGTGTGTGTGTGTGCGTGTTAGAGAGGGCATGTGTGTAAATGCACTTGTGTGTGTTTGTCCAGTGTTGCACCAGCCTAGATCCTATGCCAAGCTTCCCATTAGTGAAGCACAGTCCATTAAAACCCCATTAACAAACCCTCTTAGAAAAGAAAAAAAGAAAACATGCAATACAGTCAAAAACAGCATACAAGTACACACACATAGTGCATGTATGTACGACCTCCCCACCTTCTGTTATTGGGGTTATAAGGTCATTTAAAGAGTGCTTACATATGGACAAACAGGCCTCTACCTTATTTCTCTTATGTCTCATTTGGGCTCTAAACACCACTCCCAATCCCAACACTGTCTCTTTCTCTTTTTAATAGTGTTTGTCTACAGCTCAGAGCTATAACACAAACTCATGATCACCGTGCTCTCATTGTGTCCATCCATCTTTAGGTTGTCTATGCCTTCTCTGAAGAGGACCGATGCTGGCATGTATCAGTGCATGGTGAGGAACAGGATGGGAGCAGTCATTCACAGGAGAACAGAGTTGCAGGTGGCCTGTGAGTACAAATGATTGCACAACATTATAATAACACAGGATTTTTTTGTGGGGGGGGGGGGGGTGTCAAGTTTTTCCACACCTACAAGCAGTCAAACTGCAGTTATTACAAGTCGTCCCTTTTTGCAGCAAAAAGTAAATTTATTATTTGATTTGTACCGAGAGGAAGGAGAAAACGATCTTCTCTTTTCCTCTCAAAACATTAAATTCAACTTTAGTGCGATTAATATTTTGTAAAGCGTTTCAAAAACAAATTACTGAGCATTCACTAAACCCAAAACGGAAAACACAAAGTAATTTCTCAAGACCAATGGCCCAGCATTGAAAATGGGGAATTGAGTTCATCTCTCTTGAAAAAGAGATTTTAATCTCAATGAGACTAACCTGGTTAAATAAAGGGTAAATAAATAAAAAATCATACACTGCATCAGTTGATTTGCTTGTCAAGCTTCTTGAAACACTTAAAGGCCTACTTCACCGGTTTGAATATGAAGGTGTATTGAATTCTGAGATCCTATGTAGTATAAATGTGCAAAAAAAAAAAAATCAGTTCATCCTAGCCTGAGAAAAGGCAGAAAGAGTGTTTTTTTTAACCCTATATTAATCTTACTGTGACATCACAGTAAGATAAATATAGGGTTAAAAAAAAATTACTTTGTAAATATTACTGTGATGTCACAGTAGGAGAAATCACAGTAATATTTACAAAGTAAGGTTTTTTTTTAACCCTATATTTATCTTACTGTGATGTCACAGTAAGATTAATATAGGGTTAAAAAAACACTCTTTCGGCCTTTTCTCAGGCTAGGATGAACCAATTTCAATTTTTTTTGCACATTTATACAACATAGGATCTCAGAATTCAATACACCTTCATATTCAAACCGGTGAAGTAGGCCTTTAAGGTTGCTTTCTTTTAGTAGTAGTGATTTTGATTGCTTGCATTAATGTTTTCTTTTTGATTCACTGTAATTTGATACATTGATATCCTTCTAACAGTATACCTCTCTCCTACAGTTTTGGGTAAATTCTCTGCTGAGGAACAGAGGAAGACGGTGACTCAGGGCCGAGCAGCCATCATCAGCCAGCCTCCCCTGGCCTCTTTCCCCCGGCCACTGGTCACATGGTACAAAGACGGCCACAAGATCATCCCCAACAACCGAATGTAGGTGTTTCTTATGTTATTTCTCTCTCTCTCTCTCTCTCTCTCTCTCTCTCTCTCTATCTCTCTCTCTCTCTCTCTCTCTCTCTCTCTCTCTCTCTCTCTCTCTCTCTCTCTCCCTCTAGCACATTCATTCATATATAGTGAGTATGCACCCACACTGGTTGACGTGTGTGTTTACAGCTTGAGATACATTTCTAATTACTATCCTTCAGTGTGTATTAATTAGTGTGCTCCGGCAGCACAAACCTTCTTTTTTTAATGCTTGGACACCAATTGTTATGGATAATATAAGCCATTAGATAGCTGATCCTTTTCAGTAGACATCTTTACAATAGGCTTTGGACATTATTACGAGCGGATAAAATGGATTTTTCAATTAATCCAATATTTTACCCTTGTTTAGTTTACAAGGTTTTTAAGTCATACTGTGTGCATGGAGATGTTCTGTTTGTATTAATTGTAGGGTAGAGATATGATGGTTCATGGATGTGCTTTGTTAAGTCATTTTTGTCTAATGCTGTTGTCTGGCTTCTTTTGAAATGCCCGTAATTTGCTATGTTATTCCATAGCTGCTACAGCTCTCCTGTCAGTGTCATATTAAAAAATACAGTGTATTAATAATATAATTATTCACAAAGAGCAAGGACGCGTAGACTTTTTGTAAACGTTAAAGATTGACGCAGTGTCTTAAATTATGTGGAATATGTACCTCTTTGAATCTACTCGTCAGTGAAAGTTGGTGTTGAGAGACAGACATTCTGTAATTGTATTAAGGTACACCCTGAGATAACCAACTCCCCATTAAGACCACTAACTGCTTTCTGGTGTGTCATTGAGTGCAATTATCAGTGGCCTTTCTATACACGTACATGGCCAGACAGAAAACTTTCTGAATCCTTTCACCAACTCTAAAGTGCTTTGGAGAAAGCTTTGTGGAGTCACAGTTACATAAGAAGGGTTTTTTTTGTTGTCAATTTTTTATAGTTAGTTTACATCAAGTTTGACTTTGCTTTTTAATTTGAATAAACATGGGAAATTACTCTTCCCTTTTTCTTAATGTGGCTTCACTGAATGGGGCCTAATGACAGTGGACTGCAATTATTTACTGCTCAAGACACTGCCTGCATTTGGAAAGTGTTTACTGTCATACAGCATCAACACTGCAGTGCCCTCACACCTCCTTAATGTCAAACAACACAAATAAGAGCACTACTAGCGCCATTACCACTGGCAATTAAAACAAATCAAAATTAAATAAATAAAGATCTGACTGAAGTCAGGGCAAAATAAAGGCTTCCTTTTTCTATAAATGTTCCACTGTCAAACTATCAGTTACTTTTATAGCTGTTTAACTATTAGAAAAGTTGCCCTGATAGAACGGCATTAAGTCCCCACAACTCTCGTCCACATTTGTAACACTCTAAAGTTGTCTAAGAGCAACTGTGAGTTCAAATCCAGGCTCACAATGCCACCATGGAGGCTGTAGGCTCAGGGTGCTCAAAAAAGAATAAGTTGGAAGACAAAAGTGTTAATAGCGGTCACACTCTGAGGTGAGCTAAGAAGACAGCTATCGAGGAGGAGAGCTTAACACCATAATCATTTAAATATGGGGCTAATGGTGCACATTTCCAGACAGTATATAATGTACTGGAAGGCTTTTTTTTTTTTTTTTTTTTTACTACTGAAATGGACCCGATGTTAATAATTCTTAGAGTAAAAATATATTATTCATTGCCCTAAATTAAGCCGGACAGGAATGGAAAGCTTACCAGAGCATGTAGTAGATCCATGTTCATATGAGCACAAAGAACAATCTTCCACTTTGCCACGACCACTTGTCAAAATGTGATACACAACATCAACAACAAAAAGCAGCATAGTTAGTTTGGTGGTAGGGATTTGTTCTTGAAGATTCCCATCCCAAACCAGTTATGAAAATAACAAAAGACATACGGGTGAGTTGCCACATAATCTTTTAACAATAGATCAAAACATTTGCAATGAATAGTAAAGGCATGAAATGAATTTAATGAATGTTGAGTGGAAGCTGAGGTGGCTGCAAAGATGGCAGAGTAAGCGCTAATGTAAGAGTTGCGGCAGGTGAGCAGAGCATTTAAACACTGTATTTGACAGTGAGCAATTGGCTGTCACAATTTGACAGGTGCATTCAGCTGAGTAGTGAGCTGAGAGGTTTGGCGTCCTGATCACGAGCAAGTACATGTGACTAATGTAGCTACATGGGCTCCATTTCTCTTTGTCCTTTATCTTGATTAAGTTCAAAGTGTTTCAAGTACAACAATTGTAAACTATCCTGCCTTAGTATTACACAGTTCCTTCATTGTATTACCAAGATAAGCTGTTTCATTCAGTTTTGTCACCTCTGTTATTTGTCTTAAGACACAGTTGGTTTTCTACTGAATAGCTCACAGCATCCACTAAAGTCATGAGGAAATAACATATTTAGGAAATATTATTGACATTCTGGGGAAAAAGATTGCTGTTTCAGACCGCATACCTTTCACTTAATGTAGCATTTTATTTTGACCATATTCAACCTTTATGCAGAGACAGAGAAGACATGTGGCCTCCAGTAATTAAAAAAATTAATCGGTGCACATCTCAAATGAACTATTGAGTTTTCAGGACAATATCTCCCCTCCTTGAATGGACGGGAGAAACTGAGACAGAGTTAATTTCAGCACTGAGTATTTTACATCAATCTGTTCTTCACACCTCTTGCAAACAGCTGGCACAGCTGTACATCAGACCAGTGAACTGATCACCAGGAAACTCTTTCACTCTGACAGTCAGTGTTTTTGCTAAAATCTTTAACAGTTTCACGCTAGCTTGGGTTTTCTAATTACATTTGCATTGGTAAGCCACAATATAACTTCTATTAATCTGACTGCCAGTTTTGGTGTTAGCTAACAGCAATCCCTTTGGTTTCCACAGTAGGTACAGCGTAGAAATGTGTGCATGGCAGTTTCATTGAGTTAACAAACAAAAGCTGTTCTTATATGATAGTTACTGTAACTCTTACAAGTTATTCATGTAGCGGGTAGAGTGATGTGTTGTCAGTTTGCCTGGTCCTGATTGGCATGCAACTTGTCTAATTTCGCACCAGAACCTATATCCATGGCAACACGATAAAAATGACAGCTGGTTCTGCATCTGGTTGTGGTAATAGATTGTATGAAAGTGAAATCATTCAAATTAGGCTGTGGATAAAATGTATCCAGGAACATTGAATACAATTTCATAATTCTTTTTTTCTGTTTCGGCTCTCTGAAAAATCTGGACCAAGTATATCCTACTACATAATTCTCAAGTATTAATATAATCTGGATAAAAGGCTTTATCTCTACATTGTGAGATGGAATCTTCTGCTCTGCTTTCACCCCACACACACCCTGTGATGATTAATTTATATAAAGATTCATTTATAACACTTCCCTTGAACCCTCATAGAGAACACTAATTTGCACCTTTCTTCACAGCTCCCCTCCTTGTCTTTACAAGATGTGTTTTCCTCTCCCTTTCCTTCCCTCGTCTCTCAGCTCCACGTCTCACTCCTACTTTTCTGTGTGTGAATAATTCTTTATATTGCTTTGTTCTTTCCGTTGGCTCTCCTTCTCCATCTCTTTTATGGTCATTACTATACTACAGGATATACTGTTACAGAACCCATAAACCTCTGTTCCTGAATAAACTGCTTAACTGCTCTGGTGTACCGAACAAACAAACACATACACACAAACACACAATCTATCTCTCTAGACCAATCTCAATTGCGTCTACCTGGCCCCATCGTCTCTGTGTGCGCGCTCATGCGTGTCGGAGCGAGAATACCGAATGTTTGCCTGGTCTAACGGTTCGTGTGTGTGTGTGTGTGTGTGTGTGTGTGTGTGTGTGTGTGTGTGTGTGTGTGTGTGCGAGGTTATGCTGGCTGATCTGGCGGTCCGTTGAGACAGGGCCAGATGGTGCCTGGCGGTTGGCTGTCTTCGTGGTGACCGAGCTGATGATGTTGTTTATGAAGTTTATTGATCCGATATGCATCGCTCCCAGAGTCCCCTGCCCCATCTCGTCTGTCTGTCGCTCTGCCTCTCCCACCGCTCTCAATTTGTGTCCGTGTGCTCGCCCCCCTAACCCCACTCTGCATATCCAACACATTCAATCTCACTCCCTCCTCCCCTTTACTTCCACACACACACAAACACACACATATCCTGTCTGCGTATGAACCCAACTCCCTAGCCCCCTCGAAATACTGACCCGAAAAAAACCTCACAAGCTGTCACTTTTCCCCCCACACTGGTCTAATCTAATGGAGCCCTCTCTCCCTGCATCTCTGTGCCGGTCTGCCATCACTCTGATTTGCCACCCCACTCCTTCAACCCAACAAAATATTTTTCTTCTCTCCATCCCCTCACTTTTTTTTAGATGGGCTATGAACTCTACCATAATTGAGTCTGTTTCTTTCTCCCCCTGCTCTTTCAAGCAGCCGTCAAAACAACTTTGGGACAGTGCTACCACCTCAGCGAGCGAGCGGCTAAGCTGATGATATATATTTTAGCTCTGACCTGGAGCCCAGGTCGAGAAGAGCGAGCGAGCTGCTGCTTTTAATTAGCTCTGCTGGCTTGCGGCAGATGGCCGTGAAATGATTCCCATAGCCGGCGGCAGCTTCTAGAAGACAGCCAGAATGACGAGAATTAGACCTCTCCTTTCTTTTCTTCTTCCATCAGGGACCATTGGGAGCCCAGATTGATCAAATAAAGGCAATGATCTATGCAGAAGCATGGCAGAGCAGACAGAGGAATATTTCCATTTTTCCTTGCCGGGGAGCTGAGCTGTGCAGAGAGCGTTGATGTCACAGGCGGTCAATGTTAGGATCTGAGGCCTTATGGGAGAGACATTTCTCCACACAGACCTGGCCTAAGCAGCCATATGCTGTGGAGATGTGTGTGTGTGTCGATGTGTGTCTCCACTTTCATTCGTTTTAATTTGTCAAACACCACTTTAACAGAGGGAGCGATTCATTATTTTTTGCCGCTTTCCATCATACACACACACACACACACACAGTGGAGGTCTGAACAGAAGGAACTTTCTCGCTGTCTGAGCTTGTGCGAGCAGATGTTGTGTGTGTTTGTGTCTGCAAGCGTGCGCACATATGCATGTGTGTCTGCATTAGACAAACCGCAAGATCAAGAGAAAACTTGCATCATTTGGAAGGAGACTGGGAGGAAGTGTAGGCTTTACATACCAGCACATGTTGAAAACACAAGCAGCCATTTGAACAGTTCTTCCATCCACAGCCGCTGTATTTAATAATGACTCAGTTTTCTCACGGAAGCCAAAGGGGAGGATCAAAGTGACTGAGAGAGGTAGAAGGAGACCTGAAAAAAGTTACAGGAAATGAATATGGAGTAAAGAGTTTAAGCCCCCTCTGAAACCATTGTGTCTGGAACTTAATCTCTGGAGCCACCAGAAGCTTAAATACTGTATGTGACTTTCCTCTCAATGATATGATTTACTTACTTCTGGGATTACAAACACGTCCCAGACATGTAGGATTTGGAGACACGGCTGCACTAAGAGGATCTCTGTGCCAAACTCTTCCTCTACGGACTATACATTGTCTTCTATAATCCCGTATTTCTCTGTCTTTGTTATACGGCTTTCACTTGTTTTTTTTATTGTATAAGCTGATTTACATACTGAGTGTTGTTTTAAACTCGTATCCCAGCGTTCGATAATGATGTTTACATGGAACATTGAAAGGCTTGGTTATTCATCGACCAGTTGATATGACATTAGCTGCAACATTCCGCCATAGTATGTTGTTAGTTGTGGTCTTGCAATAGTTAAAGTTTTATACTATTTCCTACATTAGCTAGCAAAACAGCTTTGCTCTCTCAAGTCTTGATAAAGAGACTCAATCACCAGTCTGATTTCCTTGGTGAAAAATGCCCTCACATTTTGTTCATTAGCTTTGTGATTTATTCCTGTCTTTGATGCCTGTGTATTAATGCCATGTCGGCTATCATCTGGACAGCTTTCTAGAAAATATTAGATTCATAAAGAGAGTTTGATCATGGTTTTTCCTTTGGGAACCCATGCTGCCGTTCTCTTTTAATAGTTATAATAGCCCTTGTCTTTTAATTGACAGCACTAATAATGCTTGTCATGAGTAATTGTACTCATTACAGTTTGTTGATTATTTAAATGGCACAATAGGAAATGACGACTGTACAAAATCCCCAAAAATGTACCTAACGAAGAAGAATTGAGTCAAAGTTAATTGACTTTTTGTCTCTAATGGCAGCAGAGGACATTGGCTAAAAGATAGACCCCTGTGCTATGAACATGAACATTTATTATTTCAAAGTAGATTTCAATATTGACCAGTGTAAGAGTGGGAAAATAAAAGACAGGACACAAAGCGATAAGAATTCATTTTTGACGCCTGCCTGAACCTGATATTTTCTCTTTGTACCTCTCCCCTCATTCCCCTTTTGTTCTTTTCTCTCTTTTTGCCTTCCCGCTCCATCCCTTTCCATAATTGAATTGCTCCTTTGGTCGCCTAATGTGGCGGCAAATAACAGAATGAAAATACTCTATACTGTAAACTCTTCCATTTCCGCTTAGAGATCTTCCTTCTCTCTTTATGGACATACATGTGTCTGTTGCTCTCTCTCTCTCTCTGTCTCTCTCTTATTGCCTCTTGATCTCACCCTATCTTTCCCTTTGTCTTTCTTTCTTGTCAGGTAGTATAAGGCCTTGTTGATCCCAGTTCAAAGAGAAAACGGTAATCCATATAGACCTCCATCTCTCTTCACCCTTAAGGGGAATGTTGTAAGACCATTGCAAAGCTGTGGTAATACGTTTGTTAGTGCCAGGTGTTGTTAAAAATTATTATTAAAGCCATAGTGCGTATCTTTTTCATATAAATAAGTGTTGGATACATCGAGGTCATTGTCAAATGAGTTGACACAAAGTTTATTTAGCCTAACAGCTCCACAAAACATGCTGTGCAGGAGCTCAGAAAAATCCTAAGAAGCACCCAAACATTTTTTGGAAATACATACAACAGAAGATATGAAATCCATGCACGATAACAGAAGGCTTACCTCATGTAGATGGGCCCACAGTGTTATTGTGATAACTCAGAAGTGCTTATGGGAGCGACCGAAGTTATGCATTATAGCTTTAACTAGAAGGATGTGTCGAGCCGAAATTAGGATTCTTCTAAGACAACTGATGATCGCCACTTAATAAATACATACATCTATTTCAAATCCAAGTCCAAACATAACAAATATGGGAGAGATTGGGTTGGCGAAGGAAGCTGCGTCAGCAAACGTGTTGGCATCAAGGTATCAGCAGACTAACAGTGAGGATTGTCAGATAATAATAGCCTCACTTTGCACTCACATGATTATAATTCAACGTTATTATTCAAGCGGTAGGCAAACTGCTGATGACTGAGCCTGCGATGGTGAAGCATGAATGAGGCAGCTGATGCCCTAACAACCTAATGCTGTGTCCCATTCATTTCACATCACAATCAGATCAGGTTCAAACAGGCAAAAGCACTTTGTTCACATTTCATCTTCTTCCTTTCTTTTCTTTTGCATTTTCCCAAATGTTGGTCCGGTTACTGATCCGTCTGCTGTTTATGTAGCTATTGCCTTGCACACAGTGTTCCCTCCTTTGCAACAGTTGGGTTCCAAAGCTTCACAAATAAACTACTACTATGTCTTCTGATAATGAACTTTACAGTATATCAGATCGATATTATCTTATTAATTTAGTAAAATGGTTAGTACATTTTTTGAGGCATTGACCTGTCTGCGTGTGTGGTTGTGTGCTTTTCACGACGCCAGCTGTCGTAAAGCTGTTTTCTAGCGCGTGCCGGCCGTGCGGTGTCAAATGATTAGGACGCAATATAGTTCATGTCCGTGTGTTGAAAGTGTGAGGGCACAGACTCTTTTCGGCTCCGTGAGAGTGGTTAGTGACACTGCATTAACTAATGCCAGTCAGTGCCACACACACCTGATTGCAATGAGTTGATGCAGTGTCACCTAACTACTCTCACAGAGCTGAAAGATTCCGTGTCCTCACAGAAAGCGAGAGACGGCAGTTAGTATGGATCACGATGAGGTAATGTGTTTATGTTGTTGTAAATAATGACTATTTCAGATGAATAATGGTCATCTGATGATGGTGAAGCAAAGTCTAGTTCACTCCCGTGAAATTGTGTACACGTTGCTTGGCAACGCCCTCCTCCCGCCCGTCTGTAACTCTCCCTTTTAGCTTATCTTCATTGCATTTTCTTTTTTTTCTTTAATGGTTCAGCCCCGTTATCAGTCATTATGACGAGAAATAACTGTCTCAAACAAGGCTCCCGCTCCCCTTCCCTCACCTGGAGGGATAGGCTTCTCAAATCGCGTTGCTGCGCTACACTGAAATCTGCGACTAATACGAATATGTGACCATAGAGCCTGCATGCGCAAACCGAAAATCGGACTGGGTGTGCGACCAGACCAAATGCAGTAATAAAGCAGTATACTATATAAAAACGTCTTTCTTTGCACTGATGGTCTCGTTTGCTGTTAAACGTAATTTATGACTATCAGAGGAAACATGAGGCTGTTTAAAAGATATTTAAATGTTACACGTAGTGGCTTTAAGTCTCATTTGGACCAGTGGCTCTACTCATACATTTTATCTGCTTGCAAAAGACTGGTTGTTGCTAAGAAATTTGCCAGAGGCGACTTTTCCTACCACCGTCACTATTATGCATGAATTTGCAAGAAAAATCAGATGACTTGTTTAATATTTAATGTTATCAGTGTACTGCATGGGGAGTGTGGGAGCGACGCATGTGGCAAAAGCAGACAGGGAACAAGGGGTTGCTTTAATTGCATTGCATTTTCTGGTAATATTATTCATTGTCAAGGTTGGAGTGGGATAGGATTGCATTATGAAGACAGCACTTTAGGGCCTGCTGCCGGACTATGAATATTCATTGTTTATTCTGCCAAAAGCAATTTGTTGTAGCTTTGTTTAAAACTGTTGATGTGTTTTCAGAGTTTGTCGGCTATAAGCAGACCCACATACCCGCAAGGTAAAACACATTATGTTTCTAAAAAACTACACTTAGTTTCCTATCTTGATGTCGAATCGGGCAGACGTTTTTAGAGTTGATAGCACCATTATTTTCAGACGCCGAGTCAGATATATTTTATTTTTTTGCTGAGATAACAGCCTCCATGTCTGGTGGATATATCGGGTGAATTTGAAACTCATCTTATCTGTCCTTAACTCGTGTGTCCCTCCCTTGCTACTGTGTCCCATTTACTGCCTTTTTCCAGACTCATTTCTCAAATATTTAAGGTAGAAAGAAACTTTTTAAAAGTAGAAATGACATTGACTCTGGGGCTGTGCTTAATGACTCTCCCAAACGACAGAGGCTTACTCTGCCTTGCAGACTTAAGGGATGGAGACAAGCAGCAGGAAAGGGAGGGAGGCATGAAGAACAAAAAGCTCCATTCACTGCAGGAGTGCCACACCGATAAATGCATTGCGGTTTCAAAATATGTTACTGTTAACTACCATCAATACGTTTTCCCTTTCCTTTAGTGCAAAACATTTTCATATTAATGAATGTCTGTTACATTCAAGCCATCGCCAAACAAGTTGACACAAAGTTAATTATGCCTATCAGCTCCACAAAACTCACTCTGTACTTCTCATTTAGTTTTCAAACTGGTGTCGTCCCCAGACACTAGCACAGGAGCTCAGAAAAATCCCAAGAAGCGCCCAAGAAATTGTTCAGTAGTCGATTCTAATGCTAAGGAAAAACTTACACATACAGCATAAGGTATACATTCCATGCGCAATTCCGGAAGGCTTACCTCATGTGGGCAACAGAAGTTATGCACTATAGCTATAAAATATTTGAATTATCCCTAACTAATACTCAAAGTAGTTTGTGTTTCTGTAGCAGTAAATGAATACTTTATGTCCTGTAACAAGCCCTAATAGGCCACCGTTAACATTTTCTAAGAGCTCAAGCCCTTGTATTAAAATGCCATCTGTATCTGGGTATCTGGATAAGCCAAAACATATGCGGATGCAGGTTGTAAACATACATGGCACACATTACCATAGAAGTGTGACTGAATTTATAATAAATGGCATTTTTCATCCCAGTCATTGTCAGTAGGATATGCAATCCAGACAGTGTGTTGAGATTTTTGAAGAAGTACCACTCGGAGTGTAGAACCATCATGACTCACTCTGAAGTTTGCAATGCACACTGCTTCACATGGACAGTCTTGACGTGTTCCGAGTATAGTCCAAGTATTCACAGCAGTTGCAATCCCCCTTTTAGTGGCCAAACCTGCCTGCCTGTCACTTTCTTGCCTTCCTGCAAGAGGCGACCTGCTCTGCCTCAAAAGAGAAGTAAACGCAGGCTGTCCCACAGCATGTCAAATATCCCCTTACTCACCATTTTTTTTTATCCCTTTGAGCCATGCTATTGGAGGGGCTCTGTCACCCATTCCATGTTGTTACTTAAATAGCTCAACTGGATGGCTTGTCATGAAACTCTGTACAGACATGTCATGGTCCCAAAATGGTGAATTCTTATTGATTTGTTTGTGATGGCACAACTTTTCCTCTAGCACCACCAGCAGGTCAATTACTTAACTTGATATATATGTCCACATCTACTGGATGGACTGGCACACGATTATCTACTGACATTGATGGTGTCCCAGGCGATGAATTCCGTGATTACCTTGTCTTTTTCTCCAGCACCACGAGCAGGCAGAGATTTTTCGTTAAGATGGCAATGTCTCGGAAACTGTTGGATGGACTCCCATTATAATTTATGACTCATATTTATGTGCCCCTCAGGATGAATTGTAATAACTTTGGTAAGCATGTAGCGTTTACTAGCTCATAAAAAATGTCCAATGCTTTGGTTTATGTCCAAATACCTGCAAGACTAATGACAGTCCCATCAGCCTCAGCTGTGCCTTGTGTTTACTGCTAATTAGCAAATGCCGCTAACACATTAGATGGTGAGCATAGGTAACATTATTCAAGGAAAGTGTGTAAAGTCTGCATACCTGAGCAAGTCCAAATTGTCTAAACATAGGTTTTGTTATTGCTGCTAAACATCAGCATTTAAGTATTGTCTTTGTGAGAATGTTAGAATGCTTCAGTTTGAATTTAGCCCAAAGCTCTAGACCGTTAGTCTTGTAGGTTACAGCATCCCTTCCATAAGCACTTTGATTAGTCTTTGCAAAGATGACATCCAGTGCAAAGAAGAACACATACAAGGACCTAATAATAAGTATTAGGTGTGATTCCATTATACTACTAGGTGTTAATTGCTCTCTTAATTCCTTTACAAGTACAATTCCATCACTCTTAAACTTTTGTGTTATTGTATTCTCCCACATGTGCGTCTGCCTGTTGGATCAAGATTCAGGTTGCGTTCCGAATCGCATACTCTTTCTTTTTTCTATTCTACATACTACATCCGACGATAAAAAGAATCTAGTTAGGATGCAGTAGGCATACTATTGGGACATACTTTACTCTCTTATTTCATCATAACATTGCGCCTTGATCTTGCCTCTTGCTTTTATATCCGTCGCATCCCCGTTTGTTTTCATATGGAGGCTTCGTCGATGTTACGTCACTTCACGTGCGCACTGGATTGTGGGTCAGAATCGCCCAAATAGGATGCACTTTTCAACACTAACAATCTTGGCCGCATGAAGTAGGACATCCGGGTACTTCTAACCATCCTAAATCTGGCCACAAGAATCGGGACATCCTAAATCTTTTTTCTACATACTTTATAGTAGAAAGTATGCGATTCGGAACGCAACCTCAGTGATCCCCTGCTCATCTATTTCTGTCTGCCAGAGAGCAGCTGCTTCTGTCTGAACTGATCACATAAAGACGGACTGAGGGTGTGCGTGTGCGTGTGTGTGTGTGTGCGTGTGTGTGTGTGTGTGTGTGTGTGTGTGTGTGTGTGTGTGTGTGTGTGTGTGTGTGTGTGTGTGTGTGTGTGTGTGTGTGTTTGCAGCCCATGTAGCTCGGGATGATGATGATTAATTCTACAGATGTTTATCTTTGAAAGCGACCATGTCTTTTGTCCATGTCTGATCTGCCACTTTCTCTCTTTCTCAATCCTTCTCCGTCCTCTTTTATTCTCTTCTTGTGTCTCCCTTCCTATATCCTATATCATCTCAGGAATCATTATTCCCCCATTACAGTCCGAACTAACACACTCCTACCTGCCACTTTGCGTGTGTGTGTGTGTGTGTGTGTGTGTGTGTGTGTGTGTGTTAGCCGGTCCTCTGTCTAAAGTCGTTAAATATTCTAAAGACAGAGACCTCTTTTAATTATCCACTAATCACACTTTTAATTACCTGCCACACACACATCCATCACAGACCAGACTGCACACACACACACACACACACACACACACACACACACACACACACACTAACACTCACATCTGTTATTGGAAAGAGTTCTTAACCTATCGACCAAGCAGAGAGTGGAAAAGCTGAGGGGGGAATGAATGAGAGAGAGTGAGAGACTACTACACAGTGCAGTGAGCAGTGACTGATGAAGGTTTGGTTTTGACACTCTGTTATTCGCTGGCAGGTGATTACCACTGGAGGGACAGAGCCCGTGAAACAAATTAATAAACAAAGGAAATAGGTTGTAAACACCAACATACTTTTATTACCGGCGTCCATGTTTGTTTGTCAATCCTCCGCTAAGCAGATACATCGTTGGGTTTCCTTAGCAAAACATCCCCGGGATAGCCAGGCTGAAAGGCCACACAGCTGATTGACTGGTTAATATCAGAGATGAGATGACATCCTCAAGAACAGAGAGCTCGATCAATAAAAAGAAGGTCGCGAGTTTCTTTTCACTCACAGACAAATAAAAGGCCAAATCTTAGCGCATCCTGCTCTCGGGGAAATTACACTCACTCTTTTCCGTGCCCTGACCTCTCTGCTGATGTTTTCACGTGGGAGTTTTGTGATTATGACTTGGGGGGCTTACAGCAAGAAGCACATGTATTCAGCGTTTAAGATGGTGACTCTTCAAACACTTAACTATGCGTCCTTGTTGAAGAAAAAAATAAATTCTCTCTTTTTCTGCTTTCACTGCTAACTCGCGTTACAGATTCTCAATGCATTCACTTATCACCAGCTTGGTTCATGGGATATTGACAGTGTGAACACAATCAGTACACATTCACTGTAACAGTACATCTACTGTAACACATACACAAACATGCTTCTACACTTCACCCTCACGTCACGTAGGCCTCTAATTTTGTGCTGCTGCAGAAGCAGCGTTCACAATGGTATTTCAGTCAGCTGTCCATTTTGCACTTGTGCCCCCTGGGCAGTTTTTCTGGCGGCAGACAAACCTACTCTCACCAAAAAGTGGGCAGAGCTGCAGCAGAGGTAGTGTTTATGCTGAGCAGTTGGCACATATCTATTGTGGTATCTTTATTAGCATGAAATTGAGGTTACATTTCCACCTGTTATCACAAAAGCAAGCACCATTTTTGTAGCCTTTGTTGGTGGACCTCAGGAAAATCTCAAGGAAATAAAAGTGTTTTGGCTTGACAATTTAATTTTGATGTGAATTTTATGTACAGTTTACTACTAAGACATTAAATGTACATTAAACTATGAGTCAATTCTATCATTTGTACACAGCGTGCGTGTGTGTGTGTGTGTGTGTGTGTGTGTGTGTGTGTGTGTGTGTGTGATAATGTTTGTTACAGAATAATGTAGATTAAAATGTTTTTTGCCTGTAGGCGGAATTTCTTCTTTTTCTATCACTGTATTGATTTCTTATCACCATGGTGACAAGTGTACAAGTGTATCTGTTAAAACCTCTTGTTTTACAAGGGATGCTTTTCAAATGATGTGGTGGGAACATTGTGCTTGTTTACTTCACTCTATTTATACTGACCTTTAAAAGCTACAGGAAGTCATTTGTCTACATTAAAGTAGCAATGTGTGTGACTGTGTTTTTATAAATTATGAATGTGGACCAGTAGACCTATACATATTAACACACAGAAACACATACAATATATATTTTTTCTTACATGTTGCGTGACAAATGGCTGTACTCAAAAGTGACAGAGCTTTTTTCAGTTTAATGCATACCTCCACACCATACAATACATGTTGCAACTTTTCAATTAGTGTTAGAAATGTTCATAATTTACATCAATGTGACCTTGTTTTAGGGTGTGGAATTCACTAGATTACCGACCAAAAAGCCATTCCCTGCTGGCTATTTTATCTTTAAATTTGTGTCTTTATTGATTTCCAGAAAACTGTACTATATAATCGGGAAAAATAGGGCAAGAACCTTATTCACTATTCACTACATCCAACTATGTGACCTTGGAACATTTATCACCAGCTGTGTGTTAGCTACAACAAACCGATGAAAGGAAAGCCAATACTACCTCACTCCTTTCTGCAGATAGGTCCCCCGTGTGAATGCGTAGTTATAAGCGCTGAATAGAAATCACAGGGTCAGGAGTCACTCTCCTTTATTTCAGGTTCAAACAGTCAAATGAACCAGAATTAGAAGATGAGAGCTTATTTTCTACTGTGAAGATTATAGCGGCTCTCTGTTCAGCTGGTCTCAGTAGCTGACAGCTGTGGGAGAGATGCTGTTTGAGAATAAGGTGTGTTTCAGAGGCTGAGAGAAACACGAGAGAGAGAGAAAGAAGAGAGAGAGAGCATCAGTTGGAAGACAGTGAGAGAAGTCACTGCCAGTTGTGTGGTTAATTGGAAGCAGATATAATTAGTGCTAATTAGGATAATAGCCATTCGTCTAGAGATCCATCCACCTAATGGGAGTACAATAGTCACTCAGCTGAACACACACTCACACACACACACACAGGCACACAGGCTGTTGTTACCATCCATCCACCTTGTTAGAACATGTTTTTGTACTGTAAACGTAATGTACGATACAACCTTTGCACCATTGAAAGCCAATCTCTTTCTGTGTACATTAATGGGAAAAATACCCATGTGAGTGTGGACGGCAAATAGACAGACGCACATAAAGCAGAGCTAGGAAGTAAGTGAGTCATGGAACTTCTGTAGCTGAACAAACAGTGAGTGGAGAGAACAGTCTTCTCCTCTCTGTTTACCGAGGATCTAGCCTCATCCCTCTCTCCTCTCTTCCTGCCTCCCTCTCACCCTTGCTCTGCTTTGCTTTGCTTTCCTGTACAGTTGCCTTTCCACCTCTCTGCCTGTTCCTCAGGACATGCCAGGGGACACTAAACAAACATGCTGTGTCCGGCAGCCCTCTCAACTCTTACTCTCTCTATATACTGTATATATCTCCCTCTCTCTCTCTCTCTCTCTCTCTCTCTCTCTCATACACACACCAATATTACAAAGTATTGGACTGCAGTCCCAAGGCCGTATGTGCACAAGGAATCCTCTACTACTTGTGTGTGTGTGTGTTTGTGTGTGAGAGAGAGAGTGTGTGTGTGTGTGTGTGTGTTTTATATAGGGGACTTATTGGCAGTGGCAACAGGCCAAGCCGGTGAGCGACCACAGAAAAGTTGCAGTGTCTCAGCCCGTTTGACCGTTCAAAGGAAATGTAACGGTGATTGAGGAAGAGAGCCTGTGATTTAGGCACTGCGTTAATTACAAGTCGCAGAGCGGCAGAGTGTGTAGGGCAGATCTTTTTTCTGAGTCAGTGAAGGGGCTGTTAAAATCTCTCACCAACACATTAGTGTTCATTACTGTTTTAACCTCCACCATATTTTCCTTTTTTTGCCTCGTTGTCCCTCTCTCTGTCGGTCTCATGTGCAGACCCACAGACAGGCTGTAATTCTCTGAGTGGAAAAATCACCAATGCAGAACTAAGACTTGGAAGTTAAATTACCTTACATTGGGTTATGTTTTATAAGTGTGGACATAATTAAAACATTTTTTTTACATGAGGGAGGGTTTGGGTTCTACACTATATGGTCAGAAGTAGGGCTGGGCGATATGGGCAAAAATCAATATCTCGATATTTTTTTACTATATCTCGATACACGATATATATCTCGATATATTTCAAATCTCCTCTAGAGCACATCCTAAATGCTCAATTTAATTAATTTTTTGCATAACATCACACCAGTAATATGATTTAAATAGTCCCTGCAAAATGTGTCTGCACTAACAATGCATTAGGCTACATGAAACATGTTTATATTCTTTAGTGCTTTCTATTGGAACAATTTGAAACTTGCACATGGCAAAGAGTTTGCACATTGTATTGATTATTCCACATCCTTCCACTCCCATACAATGGATCCAGCATTATTTTATTTGGAAACAGTTTTGTCCATCTTCTGTTAATCTGTAAACTGAGAACACTAATTATGACTCATTGCAACCACTTACTAATTGTTTATCACCTCTAACCCCCTGAAGATAGAAGCCACACTTTAAATGCAGAACCGGTTTTGATCCATAATAGTAGTCTATGTGTATAAAAGGCTCTGACATGTATAATGGTTACTGTCGCTTTAAGAGCAGTTGCTCCCAGTCTATAGTGTAAGTTAAGTTTCGTTTTCTGCCTGTTAGTCCGAGAGAGAGATTCATGCGAGCGCAAACAGCAGGTGGCTCATTGTCCCTCTGTTACCTGCCTTATTGTTTGATTCTCCTGTATTTAGTTAATGAAAATAAAACTGGAAGACAATCAAAGGATTTAAATAAATACGGCTGAGAATAATAGCCTATAGTCTAAAGAAAGCAAAGTCTCATCATCATCATTCCTTGCATTCTAACCGATGCACCATTCCTGGATGCTATTCATACCTATTGATCTAGCCCTCCTGCATTATCACCAAAACACTGTTTTATTTTATAAAAAATACTCGCAAATGTAGCCTACTTTATATAGAATTTTAGTTAAAAGCCTACTTCACCGGTTTGAATATGAAGGTGTATTGAATTCTGAGATCCTATGTAGTATAAATGTGCAAAAAAAAATTTAATCGGTTCATCCTAGCCTGAGAAAAGGCAGAAAGAGTGTTTTTTTAACCCTATATTTCTCTTTCTCGTGACATCACAGAAAGAGAAATATAGGGTTAAAAAAAAACTTACTTTGTAAATATTACTGTGATGTCACCGTAAAAGACAAGATTTCAATTTTTTTCGCACATTTATACTACATAGGATCTCAGAATTCAATACACCTTCATATTCAAACCGGTGAAGTAGGCCTTTAATAAACGGTGTGCACCTCCCTTGGTGCTGACATGGACCTATTATAAGAGGCTGCCCGTAATAAATGGGATGCCGTGGTTGTGTGACGTTGGACCAAAAACTCCCCCGGCGCTCGTTCGCCTTCCTCTCATAAGGACCAGGCTCTGTACAGCGGCCGCTTATGCTGTCAAGCGCCCATCTACAAAAAAGGTCCATGCTATGAACGACGGCCACCATCGCCGTCTTTCGCGCCCCCTCCACCCGCTCGTTTGGCTGTCATAAGAGCATAAGGGCATCAGAGCCCTCGTCTTTTTTTCTCCCCCTCTCGTTGTTGTTTTCACATGGCGATTAAAGTAAATACTCACAAGGCTCAGACTACGTCACAGGTGCGCGCCCAGGAGACTCTGGTTGAGAGGGGTGAGTGAGTGAGTTGCCAATGCATTAAGGTTGCGCTCCGAATCGCATACTTTCTACTATATAGTATGTAGAAAAAAGATTTAGGATGTCCCGATTCTTGTGGCCAGATTTAGGATGGTTAGAAGTACCCGGATGTCCTACTTCATGCGGCCAAGATTGTTAGTGTTGAAAAGTGCATCCTATTTGGGCGATTCTGACCCACAATCCAGTGCGCACGTGAAGTGACGTAACATCGACGAAGCCTCCATATGAAAACAAACGGGGATGCGACGGATATAAAAGCAAGAGGCAAGATCAAGGCGCAATGTTATGATGAAATAAGAGAGAAAAGTATGTCCCAATAGTATGCCTACTGCATCCTAACTAGATTATTTTTATCGTTGGATGTAGTATGTAGAATAGAAAAAAGAAAGAGTATGCGATTCGGAACGCAACCGTAGTCTGAGGCAGAGAGCCACAGGAAAGAGCGAGAGTAGCGAACACCAGCACATCTCGCGATACATCGAATATATTCGATATATCGCCCAGCCCTAGCCAGAAGTGTGTAGTGCTTGAAGGTACATGTGATCTCGGCCACTGGGGTTCCCACCAATAAATTATAAGGTGAGTGTTTGTTTCTAAATCTTGTGAAGCACTTTTCACCACATACTTACCAGATCATTTTTTTTGATGCACTCACCTTTAAAAAACTTAAATTGAATGTGGAAAACAGTTCAGGCATCCACGGATGGTTTCTGAATGGTCACGAGTCACGATTTAACAGGGACACTCTTTGATCTGAAACACCAGTTCCTCCTCTCACTGACAAACTGACAAGGCCTCATATTTTCCCACACATCAAATCTCCAAAGGTTTTTGTTTTCCCTGAATAAGCGACATGCTGCTCTGAATAATTAGATCAAAGTGAGCGTCTGATGTGAGCTATCAGTCAGTTACCTGCTGAACTGAATCAGACATACCCCGCCGCAATCTCGTCGTGTGATTAGTTTAGTTACAACAGTAGATGATGGACTTCACAGTCGGCTCACTCCTGAATAGCTTTTGCTGTGTGAACCTCTGTGCCTCTGATTGTTTTCTGTACTCAAAATGCTTAATATAAAGGACTGCATTCATACAGTGTTTATTTATTTATTGAAAATCCAAAGCGCTTGTTAGCGAAGGCTTTATTTTGTCTTCATGTGAGACTAATATGAGAGTAGAAGTTAAAAGTGCAACATTCATCACCAAACAACAATCATCAATCAACATCCATTTCTAATTTCTAAGACTGATGATACCATAATAATGATACCATGATACCATGTGCCACAGCATATAGTGATATTTTAGACAACATTGTGCTTCAAACTGTGTGACAACAAAAGGAGCCTTTTCATGGTGACAATGCCACTGAACACAATGGATTTCTCGGTGTAATGTGGAACTACTGGCCTAGACAAAGCCCTGACCTCAAACCCAGAAAACACCTTTGGGATGAGCTGGAATGCAGTGTGTGAGTCAGGTCATATTAACGTCAATGCTCAACCTCAATAATGCTTTTGTCGTTGAATGTGTGTGAATCCCTGTAGCCAGGCTCTAATGTCTGTTGGGAAAGCTTCACGGTATGGCGGAGGCTTTTTTGCCTGTTTATTTATTGCCCATGGCTTTGGAAAGGGATGATCAGACATCTATGGAAGCAACTAGTGATTTTTTTCATTATCCAATAGTCAACTGATTTAAAAAAAAATATGTTAATTGTCTTGATCATAAAACATTTTAAAATGCTTGTTTTTTTTTAAAGTCCACAATTTCAATTTGCGAGTGCAACTTGAAGCCCTTTTAGATGTTTCTCGCTATGTCTGAACAATGGTCCAAAACCCAAATGTTTCAGTTAACAAACTGAGAAACCGCGTCAAATCCTCAGAATTAAGTAGGTGGAACCAGAAAGTACATGCCTGCCTGTTGGTCTGATTGTAAAGCTCTGGACGTGCTCAAATGGGAACCCTTATTAACATGAATGTTTCCCTGTGTTATCATGTTACAGTAATGCAATCCAAAATGTCGTTGCCATGATTCAAATTTAGATAGACACATGATCCAAACCTTCTTAAATAGTTGATGCACATTTTTAATGCATCAGCAGGCTGCTCCCATTATTTCTTCTCATTTGGTTGGGCTCCAACAAGCTTATTTGCGGAGATGTGGATGCTTTGTTTTCTTTCCTTTTGTTGATTACAAGATAAAAGGCTAGCAGACATTTTATGCTCTAAGAGATTTATTCAGAGCTCTTTGTTTGGAACAAGTGCTTAGGCGCACTTAATGGGTCCAGCAGCACAAATGCCAATGACAGGCCAGTCGTGAGGCTCTACCTCCGTGAAGAGAAGCAACTACAACAGTACCAAATGCAGTATATAGCACATAATGATGGATCACTATTAGTTTAACCTTTTCTACGACATACATTTAAGATGTATGTCTACTTTTGGTGCATTATTAGAGCTGAGGAGTTATCGATTGACCTTTTAATCAGGTCATATTTAAAATGATCTGCCTCTTTTGCTGCTGTGTTTACAAGAAATATTGATGTAAACAGATATTGTCATAAAACACTGACTTGGATGTTGCCCATTATTAATCTGTGTTTCAAAAGAGCCGTCAATCAATTTCAAAATAAGAGCAGGTTTCTATCATGTGTTTGAAATACCCCTTTGTTAACATTGCATTCCTACACTGATGAGTTGAGCTGTGAATTGGGCTGTTACTCCAGAGCAGATTCTGCAGTTAAGATACTAACAGAACACCCACACACAGAACAAACCTCACTGTTAAAGCTACAAAAATGACATAATTCAAGCAAGTGTTCAATCTACTCTTGCTGGTAGGCCTTTTCCCTCACATTTTTTGCAATCAGAAACTTAAACAATTGTTCTTTTAAAGATAATTTTTTGAGGCATTAGATTTTGACTGAGCAAGAGGGGATTAAAGAATGTTCAGCAAATATACTGTTAAATAAATCTTGAACCCCAGGCTGTGTTAACAATAGCTTTATTTAAACTATGCATGGAAATCGCTAAAGCAGTCACTGTCACGCTACTAGGCAGCAGAATGTCAAGTGCTACTGGCAGGGGTCCAGTTCTCAGTCTTAACTCAGACTGTGTAATCCCATTACACAAACATATCTTTCATGTTTTCCAAAAGTACATGAAACTGTTGTAGGAAATTGGCAATGTTAGGTTCTCTTCATTGTCTTTTTTTTCCTCTGTTCTCCACCGGGATCATTCCTCTTTGACCTCACTCATTATTACTGTTATATTAAAGTAGTGCACTAAACCTCATATCAACTCAGACAATGTAAGCTTGTGTGAGCCCAATGTACCCCAAAGTGTCACTAAGACTGGCTCTCAGGCATTATCATCATCCACCAGGGGAACTGCATCCTTTGAAACCAGTGAGAAATACTCCACTATACCAGCTTTGTGTTCACATTGAGTCACTGTGCCTTCAAGCCAATTGCAACTAAGTCCATCTATCACAGACATGCAATTCTTGACAGATGATTTGCACATTCATTCTCATAGTCCAATGAAATGACAAGAAAAAGTTTGGATGACCTCTTTCTGAATTGAGAGGTTAAAACAAACCACCAATTAATTTCCACAAAATCCACTATGAATTTATATATATAAAAAAAATTATACATTTTATTTTGAAACTAAAGAACTTGTTATTGCAATGTTTCTACAGTAGCGTTACTGTGTGTTTATTGATGTCAGCCCTTGTTCGAAATTTCGCAGATAAAGATAAGCCAAAAAAAAAGCCATCATAACATTAATGAATGTGATTTAAAAAAAGCTTCCCCTCCATCTCTCTGCATTCAAAACAATTCACTCTCTGCAGCTGCAGAGTTTTATAGTTACCAATTACTCCGGGATAGAGGACACCGTCCCCACAACTCAAACTGACAGGCAATTTTGAGAGCAGGAATGCTTGAAGATTTTGAATACCTCAAGACTCAAGTTTGTAATAACAAAATCCTAAGTTTATGCAGGATCTATACAGGTCCATACAGACACACACATAAGGTAGCATTCAGCAGGTATGAACATGTTAACGTTAGCTTTCAATAAGGCCAACACAGAATGCACTCATCTGTCCACCGACTTAAGCACTGAGCAAACATCAGGTTAAAATGGCTGTTAGGAAAGAGTGAATGCTCCAAACTGTGCGAGTGCCTGTGATAGAAGATGTGTGTATGTATGCACTGTGATGTGTGGGTGGCTGGCAGGCACTTGCTTTGGGTATGAAGCCTTCCAAAAAGCCTTCTGTCTGGACTCGGTTTACAGTTGAGCCCCTCCCCCCCACCAACACACACACACACACACACACACACGCACACACACACCCTGCCTGGCCTCCCTGGACACTGTGGTTTAAGAAAGTGGCTCACTGCCTATCAGGGATAGTGAGGGAGGGCAGACAGGGCCAAGGTGGGCTCTTCTGGCAGCAGAGACTGTCTCCAGACCACACACACACACACACACACACACACACACACACACACACACACACACACACACACACAGAGTCATTCATGCAATGACATCCTCACTCATACTCTGGCCTGCGACATGTGTGTACTAATTAGCTCTTGGCAAACTTGTATGGGTGCGTGTGTGTGTGTGTGTTTAGCAGTCAGTCTTGCAGTGCGGACACCCCGTGAGTGTTTATTAAATGAGTCTTGGGGCCAGATACTTAATGAAAGACCAATCTGGCTTGCTGCTTTGGTTCAGAAGAGTCAGGGGGGAGAGGACTTTTGTGTGGAGTGAGGGAGTCGGATAGCGTGATAAAGAGAGAGAGAGACAGCTAGAGAGGGAGAAAAGCAGAGAAAATTGAATGAAACCAAGAAAGAAATGTGCCGATTGTAATCTGTATCAGAATGGAAAATGAGATGTGAGAGAGAAAAAGAGAGAGAGAGAAGTTTTTATATTTGTATTATTTGGGGGGGGGTGAGTGGTTCAGGGGGAATGCTGATGGAGAAGGGAATAGGATCTAGTTGATTACTGTATTTTAATTTCCCTCTTCTGCCTGAGGATAACCGGTCTCTCTCTCTCACACACACACACACACACACACACACACACACACACACACACACACACATAAGCATGCACAGTCATGCACAGTTGTAGTATTGCGTTTGTCTTTAATTAAAAGCCAGTACAAATTTGTCCAGTTTAATTAAATCTAGAACCAAATGAAAGCAAAAAGTTTCATGTGGACTTTGTCATATTAAATCTGGACTACATTTCTATTCAGTCAGAATAAATTGACGCACGCCATTTTCATATGCCTGTCTGTGTTTGTGTGAGTGTTTTTCTATCTCTTGGGATGAGATTGTAGAACCATCCTCCAGCTACTCAAATAAAGACATTTTATTACTTTCTGAAGAAAATGTTATGTGAACTGAGACCCCCTAATCTCTTTTGTCGGACTTGGCGAATTGGCAAATTTCATTTCTGTCCCTATGTGTTGCTTTTTCGATCTGAAAAATCCATGTGAAGATTTTTTGGGAATTCAAGCCGGCGAGACCTCCTAATTTGGAACAAATGAAAGTGTGAAGCAAATCTCTGTGGCCGATAGCCATCTGCCTGTGTCACCACAAGTAATCTCACATGTGAACAGTACTTACAAATGGAATTTTTAAATGAGGGAAAATGCTACATGAAAAGATACTTTTAACTCAACAAACGTTGAATTGGTTATTATGCTATCTTAATTGGTCTTACTGAATTTTTCTCACCCGCCCACTGAGCTCCTTTTGACTTTGAATGTTAATAACTTCAAACCTCCCGGGCTCTCTCCTTCCTCAGACGCTACGTATGGGCAAGTGGAGGCAAGCCTTCACTGTCTATTAATCAGCATGTGCCGGGTAAAATATATGTGATGAAATGGGCTGGTCAGTGCAGTTAATGAGCTTAACAGTTATACATTGCATTATCGCACTGGGTGAGGATGCAGAATCCATCTTTGCTTTGGAATAGATAAGAGAGATAGCAGAAAGGTAAAGTTAAAGCCTTTATTTCAGGCAGGGAGATTTGGTTGAATGCACACACAAAAGCCAACACACGCACACACACACATCGACATACGCTCACACAAGTAGTGCCAGTGTTGGGGTTGAATATCTGGCTCTTGTGGATGTTCTCCTGGGAAATCACACTGAATAAAATTAGACCTCAGGAATTCTGTGTGTGTGTGTGTGTGTGTGAGTGTGTGTGTGTGTGTGTGTGTGTGTGTGTGTGTGTGTGTGTGTGTGTGTGTGTGTGTGTGTGTGTGTGTGTGTGTGTGTGTGTGTGTGTGTGTGTGTGTGTGTGCGCGCGCGTGCGTGTATGTCAAACAGGCTCATGTTCTCTCTTCTCCACTCCTCTCCTCAATCAATATAGTTCCTCTTCTTATTTGTTGCACATTCAAACACCACCATGTACTAACAAGTCATTAGATATACAGTAAGGAAACTACCCTGTGTTCATGGGTGCACCAACACAGTCCTTTCTAAGCTGTGGATGCTGGTAGATCCTATTGGTTGGGCTCACTGTGGTTGTGTTGCTTGTATTATTGTGGCATCTGATAATCAAACAGCAGCAGGTAGTCCGGATGCTGAGGTAAACTTTACTTTGCTCTTTTCCAGTTTTGAAGTGTTTTCAATGAGAGCACAGTACCGCCGCGATAATGTTTTTCTGTGTACTCTGTGTACTCTGTATTGTTGACAAAGACATATCTGTACTTGTGAAATGTTTTTGGATTCAGTGGGACATAAGTACAGTTTTGTGTTCTGAATTCAAACGGAGCGAAAAACCCACAAGCCGACTGTCGATCCGTTTTGGGTCCCACTCGTTGCTGACAATTTAGCACTGCTAAACAAGGCTCTCAGAGAAATACACACACCTCACAACAACAACACAACATGCAGTACTTCTCCAAATGAAAGAGGGTAAACACATTCAGTTTCCAGGTTCATGCACTTTGCGTTTATCTCTCCTTCTATCATGTTTTATCGATGTAGCCTACAATCACAAGATTGTCAGGCAAGTCTTCACCATTCTGAGCACAACTTGCAGCATATATGTTTTTAGCTGTGTTGATAGGGGCACGGGAGCAGCAGACACAGTCTATATTAATAAAAATACACCATCGTCTCACTTTAACATGCTGCTTTATTCTTCCTTTGGTCATATTGATTTTACTTCAGTATCAGCTCTCAGGTGAGAATATTGGGAGATGTTCCCTTCACATTGAAAACACAAGTAGCATCGCTAAAAACACCAACCTGCGTTTCCTGCCTGGCGGCATCTGTTCCCAGACACACAGGTTCAAACACATGAAAATCTGTGTGTGCTGTGAATGTATTTTTGACCCTCTTCCACTTCCCTCCTGCTACGCTCCGCCACACCGTCTCCCTCCAAAATAAACTATTCCCTGAAAAGCAACAGCAGCACAACACAAACTTTGCTTACGAATGATTGTTTCCTATCTTTGTGTGCTTATGTGTGAGAACTATATCTTAGATCTTGTCTGTGTGTTTGCTTTTGTGTATTCTGTATGTCTGTGCTGTATTTATTTATTGCTGCTGGTGCATGGGGAAACGAGGATGGATCAATGAAGAGAAAAACACACGACAATACACAAACAACATGAATGGCCCGAAATAATTAAAGAGACCAAAAAATTGGCCACATTTCAATCTGAGACAGGAGAGACTTATTTAAGCTCTTTTCGAAATCCTCTTTCCATTCTGATGATTGTATTCAATGTGATCCTTCTCCCTCGTCTGCATCTCTATATGATCCATGTACCAAATACTCTGTTTTTTCCCTCCTAAAATCTTAGTGGGTGGAGTGTTCTTGCCTGGTTGAACTCACCTGTGTGCGTTGGTTTGTGCCTTACAGAGCCCTCACTCTGGACAATCAGCTGGTCGTCTTGGCAACCACTGCAGCGGACGCTGGCCGTTACCACGTGGAGGCGGTGAACGAAATGACGGGAGAGAACGTGACCAGTCCAGCCGTCTACCTGAGCATCTCAGGTAAAGAAATGATTCTGATTCTTAACAAAGGTTTGAAGTGCAAGAGCAGCCCTCAATATGAATGAGTGTGGATTGAAGGATTTTCACACTCATTGAGAAATTACTACTATTGCTACTTGCTCTTTATTTGATTTTATTTCACCTCTTTTGGGGGCTCTTTGGGGAAGCTTGATTACGCTCTCTGTGTGGAATGATAGCGGTTTGCTACGATATGACAAGAATTCAAAGATTCCATTGAAAATCTACTGCACTGTTTGTTGATGTGAGAAGGCAGAAGGCATTTTGAGTAACAGTTTGATTACCGTTGACAACTCGTTAATACAACTTGAAAATGAGGTGAAGGCAGAGGATATGAAATGTTCGTTAAATACAAATCTGAAAAACAGATGTAGCCTTGTTGAAATTTGTGAACTAAATACTACAGATCCTGACCTCACCGTTAAGTGTAGAAATATAGTTATTTATATATACAGTATGAATGTGTAGAAAGAATGTGATCCAGCTAGATCGTTTCATTAGACTATCATGATTATATGTTAAGTGGTGTTTTTTATACGAGCCTATATGATTTTATATGACACGGGCCTGGGGAGCCAAGTTTTATTTTGGCCTTTTGGCAAAGAACTTGCTGCAAAGATGTTAATTACTCCCAGCTGCCTGATATATTACCTGTCGTCTGACATTTGTTCCTTAAGCTGGCGAACGTGCGAATCACTCTGCTAGAAAATGAGAGCTTTGATTTGGTCAATAATCAGCAAGAAGAGACAAAACCTTCAATAAATCCTCTTTACCCTTTCATCTGTAATCAATCTGGAACTGGAACCCAAATGGAGCGAGCTATACTCCCATAATATACTAGCTTTAGTAACCAGTGCACCTTCTTTTTTTCTCTCTTTTTCAAACCAATACAGTCTTTTAAAATGAAATTACTATTGCCTGAATTTGGGGCAACAGTGTTGATCCAGATACTGAAGTTTATTTGGTGTTTACAGACTTTTGGTATATTCAAAATATAAAAAGTGTTGTTTTTCATTGCCTGTTTATATGTGGTTTTACCTTTACTCAAAAGGTCTAGCGATACAAGCTCTATTTTGGTATAAAAAAGTCCTTTCTTTTGCATTGGACTTTGTCTGTGTAGCCTTTATGCTGCATGTCTTCATTGCTTTTAGTTTTTGATTGTTAAAATGTGCTACTCTCCAAAAAACTGCAAGGTTCAGGGGTATGTTTTCTGTTGGGCTTTGTTCATGCTTCTGTCATGGCCGTTATGAATGGCTTTATGGCGGTATCCTTCCATTCCATGTTGCTTTTATTGCCAGAGGATAGACTGCTGTCTGACAGTCCTTCAGCTGAAGTGCTTGCTATGGTTAAAAGAGAGGGAACCAGGGAGTACTCTCTGTCCCTTGTGGCTGTATTGAGTTTTAATTAGATTCTCTTTACAGGGTTGTATCCTTTGGCATCCTTTGTCACCAAAGCACACACACACAATCACATAAATATACGTCTAGTACCTTGTTACAGCTGTCAGGTAGGAGTAGTCCCTTGGGCGTTTTTTTTTTTTGGAATTGTAAGGGTGTAGTTAGGCTTCACTGATCAGTCTTCCACCATAAACGTCTGCGTGCCCATGTGGGTGTGTGTTTGTCTTTGTTTACGAGTGTGTATTCTCTACAATAAACATTTTCCGGGGAAAAACATCCTTTGCTATAAAACACCACATTTGATTCAGTTATACGTTATTGAGATCGTAACAGAAAAGAGGGAAGGGGAATTAAGGAAAAGCTGGAGGACGAATGACGGAGTCAGATTGATGCAAAGAGAGAAACAGACAAAGGCAAACAAACAATCCTTGGGATTTATTCAAAGTCAATCCTCTATCTATGTTACACTTTGAACAGCCCGCTGGTCAGCAGGATGTTTTGGAAATTAAAGACGTGTTTAATCCGTCCCAAAAATACAAATAAAAGTATTCTGTTTTCTGCTTTCTCCGTAAAATATATATACAGGATACCCATCCGGTCTTAAAAGCATTAAAAAAATGTATTTAATTTGATATTTTCAAAATAAGGCCTTAAAAGTGTTGAATTTCGCTTACAAAGGTCTTACATTTTTGATTGCCCCTTTTAAATACTTGGAAAGGGATTGTTATGTGAAAAATAAGCACTTTGGGATTTTGTTATTAACACTATACTCATACTTCACAAAGCTACTTTTACAATTTATCCATTTGAGTATATAAATGTAAGTTTATAATAAATTATCTTTAATAAAAGTACCTTAAAATGCTTCAGACGTTCCATTATATCCTTGCTACTTTTGCCAGTATGGCCTGACGTTGGCATTACATGTCATTTGAAGTGGCATTAAAATAGGTCTTAAAAAATCTTAAATGTAACCTACCTGGATGTCCCTGGGGGGTACTCTGTTATAGTGAGTGGACACACTGGGCAAGAGACTGGTCATTTTAATGGCAGAGTGAGGCTAAGGTTTGCTTGCAGGAAATTTGAGGTAAAAAGCAACCATTTTGTGCAAATGAGATTCAATTGTGTTGAGCAGTTCACCTTAGCTGACACAAGGTAGCATTGAATGAACTCATACATATTGGGTTCTTCACAATTCTTTTTTTAAATTTTTTTTTACATTTCCTATCCTATGTCTTTCTCTCTCCTTTTCCTCTCTCCCCTCTTTTCACTTTTCCCTTCCATTAAGCAGCCGCCTGTACAGAACCTGAAGACAGAGAAGTTCATAGCTGTCAGTCAAATATTCTATTTCTATAAATGTTGTCTCTCTTTTCAGACATTCACCTGAATAAATGAGATACCTATTTTCAATTCAAGCCGTTCCTTACTTTGATTTGAGCGTTACGCTCGGCACACAAGAAGAGAACCAGGATTTCTAGAGAAGGAGACGAGGGAGAATAAAAAATTGACTCGCTAATGAAGTGACTCACTGGTTCAGACCGAGGACATGACCAACTACCTGTAATGTCAGGAGGACCGCTGGTAGAGGAAGCTCTTACATGCCACTTGCACGCAACCACACACACATACACACACACACACACACACTATCAGGCATTAACAGATAGGATGCAGTATTAGTAGTAGAGTCCTACTAGTCAAAATCTTTCGGCCAATCCACAAAGCCTCTAAGAGCAGAGACAAACGGTACACTGACGGCTGTATGACCTACCTACATCACAGCTCCATTATCAGCATGTCCTGTAACCGTGGGCTACACCGCTGCAAATAATAAGCACTAACTGTCATCGCTGGTTGAGCTGGAAGAGCCACAATTGATAGCATCTCAACAGCTTGGTGAGAGGTCAAACTCTGTAATCACTGGAAGTACAGCCCGCCTCTAAAATAAACAGCTCCTGGAGTTTTTTATCACCGCAGGCAACATATGGCATCGCGGGAGATATTTGCAATCAGTTGTATCACTGTAGCTTGAACACGACAGATTGACTGAAGTTTCATTTTTGATACTCAGAGAAGAAGCTATTCTGCTCACAGTGGCCTGAATATCAAGTGAACACAGCAAATCACATTAACACAGCCACTCCAGGGAGCAAGGGAGGGAGGGTAGGTTTAAAGGTGCATTTCTGGTCAATTAGTTAAAGTATACACATGTTTGATTCAGTGTGAGCTTGACCTGTGTGTGTGTGTGTTTACTGTTGAGAGTTCTAACGGCCTCGGGGTATTTTCTGTTAGTGGCAGTAGATGAGGATCCCTTCTCCAATTAATTAGGCTCCATGCGTAACCTGCTAATATCTCTCCCTCTCCGTCTCTGTTTAATACACACATGCACCTCGGCCTGTCAATCAAGACAGCAGTCAGTCTCCCTGGTGCCCAGAAGAGTGTGTGTGCATGTCGGCTGGCTTCTGCTCAGTTCACAGCGGTGCAGGTCTTAGTAGGTTTGCACATCAGACCATTAGAGCGGCAAAATATCCCCAAAGAGAGATCTCACTGGAGGGGAGACTTAACACACACACACACAAACACACACACACACACACACACACACACACACACACACACACACACACACACACACACACACACACACACACACACACACAAGTAACAATATGGAGCTTTCTGTTTTTGTTGATTTCTAGTGGCACCTTTGGGCAAAAGCGGTAGTGTTCAAAATACGACCCGTGCAAAGGCATTAGAAATAACTAGGGATGCACCGATCCACTATTTTTAGTTCCGATCCGATTCCGATATATGGGCTTTGGATATCGGCCGATACCGATACTGTCCGATACGATATCATAATTGTTAAACATTTTTTTGTTGGTGGTGATGTTATGTGTAAGGCTAGGAAGGCTTAAGCTATTCTAATTTAAAATAGCAAGAAATATACACAAATGCATGTAGGTTTATCTTAAAGGCAAGACTATGCAATATTTTTATGAAAATATAATTAATAAAATAAGTCTTCTCAATGATCACTTCTGCCCCACTAGAATATGTGTTGTTGTGTTTATCTGCACAGTCTTCCTCTCTCTGGCTGTATTTCACATAGTAGAATGTGACACAGTGTAGAAGCCTCTCCAATTCCTTGACTAGGGTTAGGCTTTGGTTAGCTCACTGACTAACAAACTGATATGTACTGTTTGTCAAATTAGAAAGCAGTGTCCTCTATCCCTCCACCGAACGTCGGCGCATGCTCGCGCGGCTCGTTCGCTCTTTAATAGTTAAACAAAATAAAAAATTATTTTATTTTAATTTTTTAATTTTAATATCGGAGCTGTCAGTCCGATATCCGATTCGCAGATTTCAGTCATATCGGACCCGATACTGGATCGGATTGGCCCCATCCCTAGAAATAACTATATAAATTAAGCGTTGTTTTCACTGATAGTCTTGTTTGCTGTTACAGGTAATTTATGATCATCAAAGGAAAAATTAGATGGTTTCATGAACATTTTAAAGTTCTTCGTAAGAGGTTTAAGCACATACACATGCAAAAGTACAAGTCCAGAGACGCTCAGCATATCTGGACATCATCAAAGAGCTAGAGCAGAGAAAAAGAACAGAAGAACTGTGGCAGACACATAATTACCATAGCACTTTAAATGCTCTCTCAGCTTTGAGCTCAATAGTTGATCAGCCGCCGTTATCTTTTCTGTAGAGAAGACAGTTATGTCACGCTTGTTAATGATTGCTGAATTGCAAAAATAGTTTCAAATTGTACATGCATACATAGAAGCCCTGCTTGGCGAGTGCCTCCTTTTTTTTTTAAAAGGGGAAATAAATGTACTCTTCCTGTTTAGCATTTCACTTCCATAAAGTCGGGGAAACTTGCCAGACAGATTTAAAACAGATTGATGCAGTGGAGGAGGAGATGTCCTGGCTTTTAATCCCTAAATGCAATTGATAGGATCTTTTGGTCGGACCCTCGCTGCCTCGTAAATGCTCACATCTTTCAAACCCCACAATGCCAGTTTGCAACACAGGCTTTATCTCAATTTGTAGTTCTCCGAAACCCCAGGCCTAGATGTCCTCGATGACATTACGGAGTTATTCCTCATACTTTTACACACTTTTCGCATCTCTTTTCTATGGTTGAGTAGCACCTTGCATGACTTGTGAACTGATTTTGTTCAATGACAATCTGTGCCGAGTTCCCCTTCAAGATGTTCTACATGCTGTAACCTCATAATTACTGTTTGGCAGACCTCAGTTTCTAGGAACAAGCTCTTTTGAACACAAGAACAAGTTTGAAGAAGTCGTTTGAAAACGTACAGCTCGCCTTTGAAGCATCATAGTTACTGAAGTAGTCACACAGTAGTTACTGCACTGTAATGAATTGAGTTAAAAAATGGATTCTGCTGAACAAAGAACAGAAACAAATCAGCCGGCAGTTATTTTCACAAGTTGTACAGTGATGTAGCCGACTAAAGCACGACACACAAGGAGGCAACACAGAGGAGAGTGTTGGAAAGAGAGCAAAGGGACACATTGGGCTCCAAGTGCATAAATGCATTGTAAAAATGACCTTCTATCCTTTCATAACCCTAATGTTGTATGTGTTTGTCGGGGGGAGGGGGTTGTGGGAGTCTGAGTTTGATTACCTCGGGCCTGGTGATTGGGGAGTATAGAGTCTGTCTGAGTTTGATTACGCCTCCTGTCACAGACTCCCTAGGTGTCTGCCATTTTACATCACGGCCATTTCTCTCTCAGAATTTCAGTCTATCCTCTTTTCTCACTGCCTCCATCAAACATGTTGCCTCTTGCCTAGTGGCCCTGAGAAATGACATAGAGGCCTTTTGTCAGGGGCTGAAGAATAGACTTGAGTAGCATTTGTGTCTGCTGACCTCGGGATAACCCAGACACACACACACAAAGCGTCAGTAATATATATTGCTATATATGTAGCTACACGTTTATTGGTTGGGAAAGTGAATAAAATAAAAAAAGAGATAAGAGAAAAGAGAAAAGTGATTAATTCAACCAGCGAATGGCATATGACTCACACGCTTATGTATGTTTAAAAGGCTTTAGATCAATACGCGGTTGAAAGTATTTGTTGAACACTGGCACATGTCTGTACGAGTGTGTGTGTGCTCGGTGATCGTGTTGTTGTTTTACGCATGCCTGTGTCTCTCTGTCATTGTGTTTCTTTTTCTAATCGTCTTCCCTCCCTTCCAGATGTTTCCTTTCCACATCACTGCCTCTTAAATGAGAGCCTGCCGTGGATCTCTCTGTGCGTGTGTGTGTGTGTGTGTGTGTGTGTGTGTGTGTATGCCTTTGCTCCAGGTCCCATCCCAGTTGTTCTTTGGCGCGTCTAATTGGAGGTATTTTAGTGTCCCTGGAGAGAGTGATTGTGCCGTTGTGTTTTTGCTGGGTGGAATCTATGTGGCTTGTGTGTATGCACTTTTGGTTGGTTGTGTGTGTGTGTGTGTGTGTGTGTGTGTGTGTGTGTGTGTGTGTGTTTGTGTATTTATGTGTGTGCGTGAGTGTTTGTGTATTTATGTGTGTGCGTGAGTGTTGGTGCATTGTAGTTTTGCACACTCAGACAGCTGCTAACCTGGATGGGATTTTTTTGCTGCATCAGGCCTTGGTAGTTTTCAAGGAACACCAAAGGAACCAATATGGCAAGTTGGCAACATAATGATCTGTGCCCCCATTGTGTGCTCTACGTGGGTAGAAAGACTGCAGCTTGTAGTGTTGGCTAGGGGAAATGTCCAAGGAGTATTAGTCAAAGCACTGATTGAAGAATACAGGCAGCCATGCGGAGTAATGATTGTTCCTCAATCTTTTTGGCTGGTGACCCCTAAAAACAAAAACAAATGCCAAATTGGATGCTGTGCAACAACAACTCACCATCTCGTGATACAGGCGCAGGTGTAGAGGCACCGAACAGTGACACTAAATCTTCTCTCTCCCTCTCAAATGACTGCTCTTAATTAATTATCGGCAGAATCTATGGCGATGTTAGAAGGCAGCTGCCAATATTCTTTATTTAGCAGCGAGATAAAAATGGCTCCAGCATTTTGCGGTTACGGTCAGATGTCGTTAGACTTTCATCTTTTAAGCGAGGCATAGAATTATGTTTTGGGTGAGCACTGAACTATGGCTGGCAACAGCAGCAGCTATAAGATTAGAATAGGACATGTTCATTTGATTCTGTTAAATGTTGATATTAATTATAACAATGGCATTTTAAAAACTGCTTTCCTATAGTGCTAAAGCTAGAGAAATAAAATGTTGCACTCAACTAGCAAAAAAATTACAGAGATAGCTGGTGTTCAAAAAATCCATTTTGTGCACCTGTTGGTGATGAGTTTATTTATTGCTTGTGAGAGACGCAAGCTTCAAGAGGACTGACTAATGCAGGTTGCACCTGCTGAACTTAAAAACTGAGAAGTTAAATTAGAGGGAATCTGATAGATTTGAGTGTGCACCCCACTTTTATGAGCCTGATTTATTGCTAAAACTTGTTTGTCGTTATTTGATCAGAAGAGGTATTTTCAGCTAGCAATATGATTCTTAAAATTAAATATCATATCGTACGGTTTTAAACTGTTGTTTAAACAAAGCAAACCATTTTGAAGAGTCAGCTTGACTAGTTATTTTGAGAAATCTTCACATTTGTTACTGATTAAAATTGTTCTATTGATCCCTAGCCAGGTCTGTTTTTAAACATTACTCACTCTGATCGTTGCTTTGGGTGTCTGACTGTGTTGAAGAGTTTCCATTTGAAGCAACAAGCAACACTGTCCTGATATTTGTTCATTTTGGCAAAGTACAGCAGTTTCTGCGGTAACCGATTTGATCTGGTTCTTTTGAAAATAGATTTTGGAGACAAAAGAAAACACCACATGTGCTTCAGATGCTGCTGTGTTCAAGCTGACTTGCCAAACAAATAATAATTTGCTCACCATTCTGTGACCATCTATGAGTGCCTTCGACTTTCACATGGTTAGATGTGCAAAATTATTTTATTTTATTCTGTTGTAGTTGATTAAATTACCTTTGTGTAAGTCGAGTCTGGAGTAGAATGGATTAAAAGATAAATATCTGTCAGTCATTATCCTCTATGTCATTTGCATTGTAGCAATTCTGTGTGATACTTCATATAACATAAAGTATCATACTTTCTAAATAGACCTTTTGCATTTAATACCCGGTTGGTTGGCAACAGTTTAGCCAAATCCTGGAGATAACGTTTTGCTGGGGAGTAAGATGGCAGACAAGAGCCGGTAGTTATGAGAGGGATACAGGATTTCAATTACTAGAAATGCTGAAATAGTTACTGTTGAATAATTACATCATTATTTATACGCTGTGAACAGCTATTGTCTAGGACCAGTCGATCCTTTTGAAGTATAGTTTGTATGTATCGGAAATCTGGTCAGATGTGTATGCACAAACACACACACACACACACACACACACACACACACACACACACACACACACACACACACACACACAATCATATAAAGAGGCACTAATCCTCAGTGGGTTTTGATAAAGAGGCTTGGCTAATGACTTGTGCTTTGATTAATTCCTGCTACAACTGGTTGTGTCTGGAATTATTATATTCAATATTTCAGTTGCAAAGGGATCAGCCTTGTCTCTGTTGATCCCCGTCTCCCCACTCTGTCTGATTCCTCTGTCTCTCTCTCAGTTCCTTCTCTCTCTGTCTCTCTCTGTAATGAGGCTCCGCTGTGGTTCTATAATTAAAACCCCAGTGTACAGACAGGGAAGATGGTGCGATGGAAGGATGGACAGTGGAACCGACTCAAGGACTGTGGCGGTATGACAGGCGAACCCTGTGTGTGTGTGTGTGTGTGTGTCCATACGTGTATACACTCAACTTGTTCCACCTAGTTATGGATGTAATTGCTGGCGTGTTTTACAGCGTTAGGAAATAGATTAAGACGGATGCCCATGTACTCGGCTTTGACTGAGCAGTTTCACACCCACTCAAAACCGTCTTCGAATCCTCCCCCCTCCCCATTCACAATTACAACAGCCAATAGACAAACAAAGAAAGGCAACAGTAAAAAGAGCCGGCAGTGAGAGAAGTGTCTGCTGGGAGAGGAAACAGACAAGGAAGTCACAGTAACAAGTTTCTAGGAATCAATGAACAAGCAGAGAGAGAGAGAGTCAGATGAGGTAAAGAGGCCATAGAACAGTAGCAGGGAAGAGGCTTGTGAAAGCTTTACCGTTACACAGGTTTCCTCCAGCATTGTTTACTGCGGGGCTGCAGTTGTATCCGGGACACTGTGCTCTCTGAATCTCCTATACTGTGTGTGACCTATCTGTGTTTGTGCTATCAATTGTCTGAGAGGGAAGAAATAGGCCCTGTTGCACTTTTCTTAGGTGTCGAAACAATACTGTGATAACTGTACAGCCGATGAGTGTTACAAAATAACACTTAAATAACATACATTTGGAATAAATACTGTGTGGAATTTTTTTGTATTTTATTTTATTTTTGAATCATGTGGATCAGAAATATGGCGATTAAGTCCATATTTTGCTTCATCATGGTTTAACTGATCCATTCAACATTACTTTGCATGAAGTCAACTTCAGAGAACATAATCCATCTGTGTTCTGGCTATCAGACTCATTTACTGTAGCTTACGCCCTTTGATAATAGCTGTGCTGTGTCGTTATTGTGGGGAATTGTAGTTGATGTACCATCAGCAATGACTAATGCACAATCTCTCCAGACAAAGACTGGGTGGAGGATAGCATCTCAGCCGCCTAAAGGAGATGAAATGCACGAGCACACACCACACACGGGAAGCTGAATGAGGTGTCAAGTGTGTAGATAAGTACTATGCTGCTCATGGGTTTAATGATCCTGTCAGTCACACGATCGTCCCTTATCGCCACCTCGCGTACACTATGCAACCCAGGACTGTGTGTGTGTCAGTCAGTTTGTGTGCAAGAACATTAACATTCGGAATAGGAGCTTTATTCCAGTCTCAAGTTAGACGTGGTGTACAATACATGAAGACACAGACATTTTTACCGTTTTCCAACTGAGTTGATTAGCTTTGCTTTGTTTTGATACTAAGCTCGGCGACTCCAAACTGAGCAACCCATTGGGATAAGATGTTCATATGCCAG
Organism: Ammodytes marinus; assembly: GCF_949987685.1. NCBI lineage: Eukaryota > Metazoa > Chordata > Actinopteri > Uranoscopiformes > Ammodytidae > Ammodytes > Ammodytes marinus. The sequence continues at coordinate 8,747,092 of NC_137235.1, read as the reverse complement.
CTTGTATATCAACACATGCTAGCTATATTCAGGGTGTTTTCAGACTATCCCCCGAATATAAATGAAATATTATTGTGTATGCGAACATGCTGATTGTCTGTGTGTGTCCGGGCTTCCTGCTGGGTGTAACAGGTTATTGGAGGAGTAGCGGGGCCAGTCAGATGTTAATTTGAAGCAATAGAAGTGGAAAAGAAAGAGAGAGATTGAGTGGGAACAAACCGGAGCTGGTGAATGATGGGGCAGGGCGGCAAAGGGAAAGATTGGATTTAGAGAACAGAAGTAAGATAAAGGAAGGGTAAATAGGCGGAGAGATGATGAGGTGCTGAGGGAGGAGAAATATGCTCAATAGCAGGGGGACGGGGGCAAAGAGAGAGGGATGATTGTGTCATCAGTTGCTTGATTTAGCATATGTGGTGTGTATGTGTGTGTGTGTGTGTGTGTTCGGCGATACGGATACAATTTTCTGTCATGGTATAAATTTGTGCATTTTATGGAAATTCAATAGACGTAGTAGAGCACATCGTCCAATATTTGCAGGGTTGGCTCCTCCTGTCTACATCTCCCGGGCAAGACATTGGACCCATGCAAATAAGAATCTAATGCTAAAGTGCTTTGGAATAAAAACTATTTATGAATGTAGTCGATTTCCCGTTAATAACTCAACTCAAACATTGGAACATTTCTAAACTATTTCCTAATAGGATTGTCACCTTGTATTCAAGAGCCTATAAACAGGAGTTAAATGAAACAGGCTGTGCCTTGTACTCCAGCGGAGGGAATTCATATATTGCAGTTTCTCTGATCTATTGTGTGCCCGTCTGCCCTCAGCAAACAATGCCTGTTGTCTCTTTTACGCAAAAGCAGGTGACTTGTAGAATGGATAATCTTGACACTAAGCCACCTGGGAAATAATGTGTGGAAGGACTTTAGGCTCCACGCTGCAGTAGATGAAAAACAGGGGGATGAAGTTGAGGCTGTCTTTATATGCCTTTTAGAAACTGTCGAGAGTAACATTATCATGACCGCAAATCAGAAGTCACCTGTGACAGTCAAATGAAATACTTCACCAATACCTAATGCTGAGATAACAGCTGCTGCTTTAGGAAACTCTTTTCAAGAATAACTCATTCTTAGTTATTTGACTTACAAGACACAAATAGGCCCTGAAAACCGACTGTCCAGTGCTATCTATGTGTGTATGCAGCAAAACGACACAAAACTCACAAAATCAATGTAAAGGAAGAATCATAACACAGACGAAACAGACAAAAACATGCAATATGTTGATTCAAGATGTTTATTTGTCATATGCACAGCAATTACAGCAGCAGTCATTGGCAATGCAATTCTTAAGCCTCAGGCTCCTCCCAACAATGCAATATAGAAAAAGAATAAAACACATCTAAAGAGAGCAACACCAGAGACAGTTAGAAACATTAGCTGACGATAACAAGTCAAAACGAGTCATGTTTATATATAGAGATTTATTAGGCCGGTAATGCTTTACATTCTCACTCCCATTAGCACGCACATTCACATAGCAAACACTTCAATTCAGCTATGCACAGACAAGTACAGAAATATCCCATTTGTTTGTTAGCCGTGAACTGACACCATGGTGTGAAAGACTGAGTGGGTGGTGCTTTTAACTGCACCGGCCTCGGTTATTAAAGCCTTGCTAAAACACAGCCACGTTTCACACTTATTTACAAATTCACACACACACAGCCATAGGTGCACGTTTATGTTTGTCTGTGTGTGTGTGTGTGTGTGTGTGTCCTCATGTCCCCCTGCGCTGTCAGTATGCACGTTAGGTAAAGTTTTTATCAGGGTTTTGGGGGGCAAAGACAGTACTCGCAAATAATTAGTGAGAGAAGGAGAGAGAGAATAGACAAGGGCCGTGCAGAGAAACAGATGAGGACAGAGAGGGATGGACTAGCAGAGAGTCTGAGAACAAGAGTGGAGCCGTGAGCAAAGTGCGAAAGCTTTCAGGATGATAGAGACGGATAGGAAGGAGGAGAGAGAGCCAGAGTGTAAAAGTTGAAGATTGAGAGGGGATGCTGAAAACAGGAATAGATCAACAGGGCCTTTAATCCAAAAATAGTTTCCCCCTTCTCTCCTCTCCCTCTTCTTCATCCCTACTTACCTCCCTGCCACTTCCTCCTCCCCTGCCTGGTTGTTTGGAGGTGATTGAACGCACACACACACACACACACACACACACACACACACACACACACACACACACACATAAGGACACAGCAGTGTGTGCGCATGTGGACGGATGATGTCCTTTACCAGGCCGCGCTGTCCGGTGCCAGGCGGAACAGCTGCGGCCAGATCTCACTGATCTATCACTGTTTTAATGAATCTGTTATAGCCAGGCTCAACCAATCGATCTCCGGCCCACTTAATCAATTAAGCAATTAATCAGACACAGAGCCTAACTGTTCCGGCCCCCATGAGGGATCGCGTAACACACACACGCATGTAAACACCCACACACACAAACACACTCAATCAATCAATCACTGCAATGCAAAGGCACATCTCACTGTAATAGGTGAGAGAAAAGGACACATGACCATACCCGCACTCACACGCACACACCTGCGCACACACACGTAAATACACATACTCCCACACACACAGACACACTCACTCACACACACACACACACACACACACACACACACACACACTCACTCACTCACTCACTCACTCACTCACTCACTCACTCACTCACTCACTCACTCACTCACTCACTCACTCACTCACTCACTCACTCACTCACTCACTCACTCACTCACTCACTCACTCACTCACTCACTCACATGCACTTTTACATAATGGACAATAAGTCAGTCAGCATGGTTATAATTGTAAGAGTTGGATCTACTTTCTTTTGTTTTAGTAAGATGCACGCACAGCAGGACTAAATATGGCTTTGTCTGCAGGTAATTGGTTTACAAAAAATAGACCTAAATGAGATGAGCATCACATTCAGATAAACAGGAAATATTTGTTGGCGAGATAATGCAGGAAGCTTTGGTGATAGTCACCAAATGATTATCTAAATCCTGCCCGGATTGGGGATTTTAATTGGTATGAGAATATTAACCTCTCCTCACCTACATTTAGTGTTTTAGTAATTAGTTTCTCTAAATTGCAGCATTAAACAGCAAAGCAAACTCCACAATTCATGTTCCTCTCAGGACTTAGTTCTGGGGGTCCAGGGATGTCAATTCAATTAGAGCCTTCCTTAGCGATCGTGTCCAGGGAATAGAGGATAACATCGAATGTCAATTTGGCAAAGTGAGTTTAGGTGAATCTATTTTAAGCAGAAGCATTATGCTACAACGCCAGTGTATTCTGCATCATTTAACGTTTTCTAATAAATTGGTTTGTAACTGCAGGCTGGAGCAACAGTCACATTTTTTTTAAATAGGTTTTACGCAACCTGTCTTTAGTCAACAAAACTCTAAATATCACATCTCAGTGCAATGTAGGTTAGTCCTGGGACAGCCCAACATTGCACACTGTTTAGGGGCCCAAAACAAGTGTATAATAAAGATAATCCTTAATTGTGGAAATTTAGAATATAATCTACAGTGTTGGGTAGAGGGTTTTTTTTTTCTTCAAGGGAGTTTCCCCAATATATTGTGAGTACAGTATTCACATGTTTATTCCCCTCCAAAAGACTATGTGTTTATGTTGAGTGTCTTAGCCTTGAAGGAAATGCCAGGACATGTCACACTCATCTGTCACATTCCTCCAGGCTTTGCTGGCATGTAGTAAATGAATGGACATTTGTCTACAGCATGAAGCTTCACAGGGAGGCAGTGCACGCTTAGCCGGATTACCGCTTGTTTCTAAAGGAGGCACTAACAAGTCAGCATCCTCTTATATATGAGCCACATTGACTTACGCTGAGGTCCCTGGGACATCGTTCCTCCAGTCTGCTGGACAAAGAGCGGTGATAGATAGAGCCGTAGAGAGATAAAGACAAGGAAACGGGTGACAATGAAGTGTGAGGTAAGGGATTACCCTGCAGCACTCTGGGTAAGGCAAAAGGAGAAGGGGCGAAACAACTTGCTTTAGTAATGATGCATCTCCTCTTTCTTGTCTCTCTTGTGGTCTCTCTTTCTCTCCATCTGGTATTTCACCCCGAGGTGCTGGACATACAGCTGCACATCATCACTGCCTTTTATAGACCTACCTTCTGGCTCCAACCTTCCCCTTTGCCTTTCATCCCTCACTTCTTCTGTCCTGCCTTTTTAATGTTTCTAGTACAGGGCCTCCTAGTTTCCCTCCCTGTCTAATATCAGAGGCACAAACTTGCTGAAGCAGCACTCTGGAAATGATATCTCTCTTTTCATGATGCCACCATTAGGCTCACAGTTTGAACATCTATTCCATCTATCTAAAGCATTTTTTATTAACATGTCACTCTCATGTTATTTTTCTGTTGTAACGCAGGTTGTCTTCATCTTTATTCATAGTCTCATTCCCGGGCTCTTTGTTGGACTCTTGAGGTGATAAGAGGAATGTTTAACAAGGCATGGGTGGGTTTTTATATCTCAAGTGCATATTTGATTGCAGGCATCTGTTTGGGCACCAACAGACCCAATGTCTGAAGAGAGATGGGATGAGAGGAGAGAGGAGAGGAATTATATAAGCATTGAAGAAGGGGAAAAGGGCAGAGGAGGGAGAAAGGCTGAGATAAGCTAACTTCTTCTCTTTTTTTAACTTTCAGACAGTGAGCAAAGAGAATGTCAAAACCTGGTGTCATCTGGGATTCCATGCAAGGATGATTGACACCAACTTTTACCTGTGTGTGTACTAGAGAGACTGGCTTGTGCATACTGGCTGTGTGTGTGGGCATGATTGACATGGTAAATTGGAAAGGTCAACTGGTTCTAGTCTTTGGTACAGACAGGGAGACAGCAGGAAGATGTAACCTTCGCAGACTCCACATTTCTGGTGGGAAGGAGAAGCAAAAGACAGGATTTGGCACAAATAGAGAGTGAAGGGTGGGGAGAAAAAAACAAACAAGATTTAATATTTTAACCTAATCACTGCGTCGTAATATGCCATATATAAAGCATCGCTCTCCCCAAATTCTGGTCAAACTTACAAACTGAGATAGAAGGTGAGATTGTGTGTGTGTGTGTGTGTGTGTGTGTGTGTGTGTGTGTGTGTGTGTGTGTGTGTGTGTGTGTGTGTGTGTGTTGAAGAAATTATTCTTTGGCCTGGGGAAATGTGACAGACAGTGGATGCAGATGTGGGTGGGTGGTGAGAAGGAAGCGAGTCTGAGAAGGAGAATGGATTTGTCAGCCAGGGCAAAGGGTGTATATGCTTGTATGTAGATGGAAGGAAGGCCTTGCAGGGTTGTTTGTGTGTTGAGATGGGGAGAGTTTCCGGGGCGAATAGGTGACCCACAGCTGGGCACTGAAGGTTCAACACCTGCACAGGTCTGCTGGTAACACATAGCAACAGAAGCCTTTATACACACAAAGGGATCATGGGCACAGCTGACACACCATTGTTTTATTGAAGAGCAGCCACACCACACAAATATATTGTAACTATTTAATCCCTTTTGTTCTCACCCAGACACATAGACATCCAATGGTGAAAAAAACACACACGCTGTGGCAAGCACACACAGAGGACATGGTGACCTGTTTGTTTATATGTCCTTTAGGCAGCTGAATACACAATGGGGAATTCATGAATACAAATCATACTCAAGGGCTGAGGAAGAAACCAATATTTTCATAAGAAACTCAAACTGTATTCTAAACACATCACATTGTGTATCAACCATGATACTAAATGATGGCCTGTCTTCTATAAATACAGGGCTAAGAGTTGGATGAGGAAAACATCATTAAACAGCGCTACGCTAGTTATCTCTCTTCCGTGAAACGCACATCAATAAGCAAAGTGATTAAAACGACAAATGCTCCAAGGTATTTCAAAGGGCTCAGAAAAAACAATGAGGGAAGCCAAAGTTACTGGAAGATTTGTTTAGCAGATTGAGCTGAACATAAGATGCTTTGTGGTGTTGTGAACAACACACACACACACACACACACACACACACACACACACACACACACACACACACACACACACACACACACACACACTAGCGCGTGCTCGCTGTTGTCCCCTGATGTCCCCATTGTTTCTCCGTTCCCATTTGAAATTGAAGATGACTCAGTATGACACATAATTTGAATACACACACTGAGTTTTATGCCCCCCAGTCTAAAGCTGCTCGTGTGTGTGTTTGCGTGTGCATGTGCGTGCTGATCCCCTTTCAGACTCTCCTTCATAAAAAACTTCCCAATACTGCTGCTTACCAGCAGACACTGTGCTGTGGTTAAACTGCTTATGTGTGTTTCCAATAGGTCTGGGCTTAGCTTTTAAATATTATTCCCAATGCAACCCCTGAGCTGTGGTACCAATATCAAAATAATCCATCATTTTTTCTGTGGCCAAATCATTTCTCACTCTTATTTTCACTCATACGGTATGTACCGTAATGCTCCCACCATAGTGCCCTGCTGATATTAAACAGCCTGAACTGGACAAAATACACAGCAGAGTAAGGTAAAGAAAGGACAGGATATCGGTGGGTTTTATTGTAGCCAATACCAATTTCCCCAAATACCTTAATCCTTAATACATGTTTATGATTATACACTTAGTTTTGAGTAGCTAAAACAAATGCATTTTAAACCAACAGCCTTTTATTAAGGAAGATTGCACTGTTTAGTTTCTGTTAAAGAGAGGTATACTGCGATGTCTTTATCAATATCAGAAAGTAGTCATTTTCATTCACGCTATGGAGACATTTTTCAAGTACTGAGGCTAAACAAAACACTTAAGAAAATAATAATAATGTTGCTCTCCCGTCTCTGGTCTTTTTTTAGTTTGTTTTTCTGACTGCTTTTGTTTTTCTTACTCACTGTGCATCATTTGTGCCATTCACATGTGTGCATGCATGTGTGCGTGTGTGTGTGTCTGTTGCATGGGTTGAACAAACATTGCACTGATGCTGATGTGACACGTCGGAACTAAATTATGGCCCCTGACGCACATTGCTCACTCCACATACACACATAAACTCTCTAAAATCGAAACACAGAGACACACAAACACACACCCAGTATTCAAGTGTTGAGTGAGTGGCTGAATAGGAGCGTGGAGGGGTATTGTATTGATAGATGAATAGTGGATGTAGATTTTCTGCCAGTAGAATGTCAATGCCATAATTTTTGCACCGTCTATAGCCCCATTACCTTCAGACTTATGACAAATACATGGAGAAAGAAAGAGGTGGAACCATACTGTGGGAGAAGAAAGGAGAGAGACACACAACTTGGGAAGCTGGCAGTTGATGGATGGGCTGTAAACATCTTGTCTTCCTGTGGACTCCATGATAACATGCTTCCTCTCTGTCTCTTGCTGCCGCTCATCCATTTACACTGTATCTTGCTCCCTGTGTCTGTATTGTGTTTTTCCTCCTCCTCCTGTGTGTCTCCACAACTCAGGAGATGCTCATTTGTGAAAGCCTGTATTTTCTTTTGCTTTTATAAAACGTGTATTATTTGCAAAAATGTTTCTTTTTTTCTGCTGCGCCATCAAGAAGCACTTAAAATCTAAATTATATCTCTCCTGTTTTCCCCACTTTCCCTCACTCCCTATCTCCCACTGTGACCCAATTCTCTCTTTTTTTATCTTATTTTGTTTTGGCTGACGGACAGTTGGCAAGAAGAACCGTGGGTCAACAGGTAAAGAAGCCGTTTACATTTACATCAAATTCCCTGCTCTCTCTCTCTCTCTCTCTCTCTCTCTCTCTCTCTCTCTCTCTCTCTCTCTCTCTCTCTCTCTCTCTCTCCCCCCCTGTATAAACAGAGACCACGTATTGCTGTGACTCTTTGCTCCTACCAGAGGGTCTGAGCTTAGGGCTGCTCAGCTGAATGCTTTTTGCTAAAGGTGACATTGGCAGCAGTGGTGGGTTTCCGCTGTTAAGGTTATAAATGTTGTTACTATAGCAAAATTTCTGCTATAGTGGCTAGAATAAAAAAAGCTACATTTGGACACCTAAGTTCAAGGCTGTTGCTGTACTATGCCAGTTTACAGTATGGGTGCAGTAGTATGCTTATTCATCACAATCCATTCATCACACAATATCTGCTTCAGTATAACATATATTGGTTCAGCTTGGCCTTAGAATAAAACATTTATAAAATAGTCAATTCACTGTAGTGGAACTGGCAGAACATAATGCATAAGTATCCGTGACAGCTTGGTAAATGGAATGCACTTATATAGGGCCTTTTTTCCAAAGCGCTTTACATAGTTGGTCTCTTTCAACCATTCACACACACACACACACGCACGCACGCACGCACACACACACACGCACACACACACACACACACACACACACACAGCTACCATGCAGGGTGTAAGGTAACCATCAGGAGCCATTTGGGGTTTAGTGTTTTGCCGAGGAACATTTCAACATGTGGCAGGAGGAGGCTAGGGGATTGAACCACCAACCCTGAAATCAATGGAAGATCTCTCCAGCTGCTTAGCCACAGACGCCTGCTAGCATCATTATTTTTATTTTTATTTTTTATTTTTTATATTTTTTGGGCATTTTTATGCTTTATTTGATAGTGCAGAGAGACAGAGGTGAAATGGGGCAGAGAGGAGAGTGACATGCAGAGAACGACCGCGGGTGGGAATCGAACCCGGGTCTGCTGCTGGGCCCGGCCCGGGAGGGGGACGCCTTACCAACTGAGCTAAAGGCGCCCCCTAGCATCATTAGCTTTCCAACAGCAAGTGAGGGACGAGCTGGAAGAGCCTTCTGATGACATTTTACTTTGAATTATAGCAACACTCTGGATATGGACTACATCAGAGAAGAACCAGAAAGGATTATCATTAAGTCAGTGTTGATATTTGGTGTCTTGGCTGTCTGACCTTGTCACTCCCCATAAGGAAACACTTAGCTCAGCATAACAGGGAGTGGGATGATAATGACTTCCTACCAAGGGAAGCATTAACTCAGAGTGTACAGGAGGAGGCTCTGGTGGAGGTGGGCCTTTTGATGAGATTCTACTGTGTATGAAAAGCTTTTAGGTGAGCTATGTGATGGCAAAGAGTTTAGTTTAGTTGTATTAGATTAGTCAGGGACCATTTACAGAAAGAACATTGATCTCACAGGGAAACCAGATTGTACCAGATTATAGCAGTTTGCTCATTTCCGTCTGCACTGCAGTCCCTGCACAGGTCAACAACACAAAATACAACACACACAATACAATGAAATAACAATACATATCAAATTACCTTTGGCTCTTTAGAATTAAAATACAAACAAATTAAAATATTTAAAGTGAGCATAGTACCATAGGCAATAGCACACTGAAAAGAGTGTGAAGAATATTGCATTGAGACAAGTATACCATATGAGTGTGGTGGCACAAGTAAGTCTCTGGCTTTTGCTTCATTAGGGCAATATTTTGTCTAATACATCAAACATGCTTTCATTTTTTCCTACGGCATCACCTCAGTGTCTGTGACAAGAGCTGGGCTAAAACACACTGAAGTGCCAGTGTTTCTCCCCCACGGCATTCAAGCAGCCTCTTGTTGCTGCACATTTAACACCGGGCCGACACAATTACAAATGCCACGAGTGTGTTGATCTGATACTGGTATGCAAGCACTGGGTCGCAGAGAACAGGGAGTGCTCCAGCCCGGCTGTGAAGTTCCTTCCTGGGCACATATAGTATAAATAGTATGGGACATATTCATATACAGCATTGACATTTTCTCCTTTTTGAGTACCAACAAAATGTGCAAATGTCATGTGTTGTTGATATTCAGACTTAATGTGGGAAAAACATATTTCGTTTTTTTCCCACTGTCCCACAGAAAAATGCTTGCAGCCATGAAGCAATTGCACACACCCTTATTTCAGTATAGTGATGATGAAATGCTACCTCATTATGTCATGGTGGGTTTTAGTCAAGCAGCCGAAAAAACGCAACAAATATTCTACCAAGAATTAATCAAATAATCATTGTGGTGCAGTCCCAATAGCTTAACCCCTGCCCTGCCTCAACATTACTGCTACATGTATCCTGTTTCTTCCTCTCTTTCTCTCCCTCTCTTTCCATCTCCTCCTTCCATCCTTCCATCACTTGTGTGGCACCCTGACAGACATAGATAAAGGGCTTGGCAGCTGAAGGAAGAGATGAATATTTAAAATCGGGCATCTTTCTCGGTCCTCTCACTGCCTCTCATTGTCTGTGTCTGTTTCCCCTTGGGGCTTGGATCTTCTACTCTTGGTGTTGTGTGGCTTTATGTGTGTGTGTGTGTGTGTGTGTGTTGGGGGGGGGGGCATGTTGTGGCGTGTGGTTTTATATTGGCATTCTAAGGCAAGTGTAGTCAGAGGATGACACTTAGCTGTCAGCATGCAGCATTAATGAGTGCAGTGACACGCACAAACACTCACCCCACTCTCACACACATGCAGTATTCTCCAGGGAGGAAGTGCAAATTATCACCTTCTTTTCTACATTTATTTTTGTATATCATCCAAAAAAGAAGCTATCCATTTTTCTTTAAACCCACGACTTCCAGTGTCCCTTCCCTCTCTCTCCATTTTAGAATTTCACCCTCTCTCTTTCTCTGTGTCGTGCATTGTGGTCTCAGTGTGATTTGTGTTATTTGGCTGCGAACCCCACAGACACCTATCTGACAACTCTATTAATACACAGTCAGAGTCAGCTAATACCAGCCTCCTGGTGTGTGTGTGTGTGTGTGTGTTTGTGTTTTTGTTTGTGTTTGTGCGTGTTCAAGCATGCATGGCAAAGAGATGGATGTGTATGTTCACCCCTTAGCCAATCTCTCTGCTCTCTAGGTCTCGGCAGAGATTTGTCTGAAAGGCTTAAAACACACAGATCTCCAGTCAAATATAGATCTCTCTCTCTCTCTCACACACACACACACACACACAAACACACACACACACACACCCCAAGGCCGACTTAATGACACAATGGGGACTTTGGGGTGACTGGCAGATTTTATAGGAGAACAAGCTGTAATCTGAGGGAATCCATTCCACGAGGGATTACATTGTAATCTGTGGATGGAATACCCTTTCATCTCACTCTCTCTCTCATTGTGTCTCTCTCCATCAATGTCTCTCGCCCTCTGTTCATACATCTCTATCCCTTTCCTGCCCTAAAGCTGCATCAATCCTTTTACCAACCATCCTTTTATCATAATTCCCATCCTTGAATTCATTTTTTAATTTAGGATATTATTCTTCCATCTGAATACTCACTCAGTACACACACACACACACACACACACACATACATCTGTGTCACCTCAGCCTTAACTGTCAATCAGCAGTGATTGCACTGACGACAGCATTGCAACATTGCAGTGCGTCACATTGTCTCTGGTGCTAAAGAAACCCAAATCCATGTGCAGACACAGAATGTTTGCTTTTTTTCAGCCTTTAGTTGTTCTGATATTGCTTCGTTATGTTACAACCCTCCATGCATTTTCTTTCTTTCCATCCTTTCCACTCTCCATTTCTCTGCCACATGCAGCTTCTCATTTGCTAAATGAGGAATCCAATGGAGTTAGATTAAACTTCTGGACTCTCTTTGTAGAATCCTTACAGGGAGCCTTTTAGCTGCCGCAGCTTGCGCGCGCCCACACACACACACACACACACTCTCTCTCTCTCTCTTACACACACACTCATTTATAATAACCCTGTCTGCCAGTTTGAATATTTCTCCTTGCTTAAGTTAAAAATGATTAATTTAATAATGCCTGTTCAAACAACAAAAAGAAGTAGATAAGAGGATGATAGGGAACAAGGGAGTGAAGCTAGGCCGTGGAGAATGAGAGATACAGACAAGCTGAACTGATATGAGATTTCCCCTGAGAGAAAGAGAGAGAGGATGTTAGAGAGGCAGACAGAGGGAGAAGAAGAGCTCAGATCACACAACCATATGGCATTTTGCTTTCCCCTCTACTCCTACCATCACGTCTGTCACTGAAGAAGAAGACCATCTGCAACCCCCCTCCCTCGCGTCCCCTATCTACATGCTCCCCTGTAATCTCTCTCCGCCGAGCCCTTTTTCTTTCTCCTCCGTGTTCTCACTTGTCATACAGGTGTCCCAGCTGTCCTGATTTGTCTTGTCTGCTCCCCTAAAACACTCGCCCCCTCCCTTAGGTTAACGGGTTGGGTTCACACACACACCCCCGGCCCTGTGCTTATTACCGGGCGGTCGCTGCTGCCATTAAGGCTCCACTCATTGCTACTAGTTCTGACCGGCTGGCCTCTGCTTCCCACAGCCGACAGCTAATGGACACTCTCCTCTTGCTCTCTGTACATCTTCCTCTCCGTCTGTACACCATCCCTCTGTCTCTCTCTTCATCTCCCACCCACACGCAACCCATCTTTGCTTTTCTTCGACATCAAACCTTTGAAATTGTACTCTACACAATGAAATTAGGGAGAAAAACCTGGTGTGTGTGTGAGTGTGAGTGTGTGATGGACAAATTGGGAGGAACTGGAGAGTGATAGAGACCTCCACTATTACTTCCCATCTCTTTTCTTTTGATGTCCCTTCACTTATCTTATTCTCCATTACAGTAATGACTCAACCTCTACCCTGAGTTGGAGCCTCAGTGAGTGTAGGTGTCAAGACAGTAGAGTGTGTGTGTGCACCATCATTTGCCTGTCTTCCTGTACCCGCATATCTTATTCCGTGTGACAGTGGGATTTGACATTTCAGCTCTTTCTCTCCGATAAAAAATAGAGAATGAGACTATTGAATAAAGCAGGGATCTTAATTACCAACTTTTCCTCCTTCCTCCTTTCAAACGGGAGATCAAAGCTGCTCTCCCCCCCTCCCCACCACCACCACCACCAGCACCTATCAATTCTAGCATGTTGATATGTTGCCCCTACTCCTCCCTTATTGAAAATCTACCCAGTAATACAGTGTATCCATGGGAAAAACCCAATGATGTTCATACCCATAGCCATGGCAGTAATATGAAGCTTCACATCTTATGTAAAACAATTCTAAATGTTCATTACATAGGGCCTATTCTGCTGTTTTAATAATGATTTAGCTGAGCAGATGTTTCACGTTTCAAACGTATAACCCATTAGTATAGTCCCATTATTTTCCTTTTGCTTATGAGCATTCCCTGCCATAAATCATACTCTCTCTCTCTCTCTCTCTCTCTCTCTCTCTCTCTCTCTCTCTCTCTCTCTCTCTCTCTCTCTCTCTCTCTCTCTCTCTCTCTCTCTCTCTCTCTCACACACACACACACACCACACACACAATCATTATCTTGCACATACACCACCATACTCTCTTGGACCCCTTATAGGCCTAAATACTTGCTCACATACTCCAACTAACCACTGTATTCTTTCTCTAAACACTATCAATGTAACTCGCTCACACACAGCATCACACTGTCTCCAATACATCATTATACCTTGTATGGTAGTGTCTCTAAGACATAACAATAATATGTTTGACAACTATTGTTTAAAAGAGAGAATTATGGTGTGTGTGTGTGTGTGTGTGTGTGTGTGTGTGTGTGTGTGTGTGTGTGTGCATGTGAGATTTAAATTATGTCTGCTATAAGAGACAATTGTAATTGTTATTAGAACTGGAAAGAATTTCAGTCAGACTTAAATATTTGTTCTCCATCACACTGACTATTATTCTCTATTATACACTATCATCTTTTCATAGTAAATAGTAAATACTTCTCCTTACGTATGATATGTGTTAAGCCTATTCGTCTTAAACGTTGAGTAAACGGATTCCATTGTTTTTTTTCTTCAAACTCAGACAAAAAGCTGTGTTATCGTTGAAAATGTTGATGTTACTTTGTATACTTCTAATTTAAACTGTGAAAAAAAAACACGGAATAAAGAAGAGGTTTTGTACTATAGCAACATTTTATCTTTACCATAGCACAGTCTCACTGAAGAATACAGCCACAAAATGCAAAATACTACAACTATACAAAAACATGCTTGAATGAAATTCTTCGTTTCAGGCTTCGTCCAACAATGCTCATACAAAATGTATGAAAAAGAAAGTCCCACGAGATAAAATGAGAATCTGAGACATTAAGACACAAAATTGTGGAGAGTTTAAGTGTAGAAATAAAAGGTATCTTTAAAATATAGAATAATAATAAAAAATGCATTTATAAAATGCTTATAAAATATTTATAAAAAGGTGATGAGAGAAGGTGGTGTGAGTGGGAGACTATTGGGGTTCATTAGAGAGTATGTTGCTGCGTGTGACTTATGGTCTCAACAGCCTCTCATATTTTCCCTCTCTGTCACAGATCCTGAATTAGAAGTTGTGCCTCCGGCGATCGTGATCGGACCCAAAGATACAACAGTGGTGGCAGGCAGCGAGGCGACGCTGGAGTGCATTGCTAATGCCAGGTAAGATTATTTCATCTACACACACACACACACACACACACACACACACACCCACGCACAGCACAGCACACCCACAAGAACAATTCCTTTCTTCCTAGGCAGCAGCACTGTTTTCTGCCAGGGCAATCAGAGGACACCACATAAACTGGTAGCTCAGCAAGTCTTTCCCCCCTGTTGTAGTGTTTACACAAACACACACACACACACACACACCTGCACCAAGTTATCTTGAACAGAAGTTACATCAAAGTCCCATCCGACATTAGTGGAGAAGCTAATCCCATCGACTCACCCTGGCCAATGCCAAGTACTGTACACACACACACACACACACACACACACACACACACACACACAGACATTCAGACAGAGTGGTGCAGTCTAGTCAGACTCAACAGATGTTTTCAAAGCAACTCAAATTCTTCATCATTTCAAGGGTTGCCTGGAGTGTCCTTTATGAGCGAAAAGCCCAAGCTTATGTTTACTTTAGGTTAAACAATGCTGTATTTGTTTGAAACACTGCCTCTAGTGTGTCATTTTATTGAAAACTGTTTTGGGGAGCAACAGTTACCTCCAAGTTTATTCACAAGGAAAATATTATTAGTACTTGGCATTTTTCATATGCTTTCACAGGCACAATCCATTGATTGAAGAGAACATGCTATTGAGTTTCACCGTGGATTAGGGGCTCTGGGCTAGTCATGCTGCTCTCTGCGCTGTGAGAGCTGAGCTTCCTTTCATTATATTTCAGCACCACTTGACTAACACTTGACCACAGGCTAGCACTCAAGATACAGTGGGAAGAAAACAAATGTCTAAACCTTATAACACGTAAAAGAAAGTGGGAACATGCTTACTGTAGGTATAGGTCGAGTTTTTAGCAACACAAAGATATATTCCCATTTTACAAACAGTGAGGAATATGGTCAGACCAGGCAATTTTTGTTAAAATGTTACACTAACTGTAGACAAAATAAGTCTTCTGCCAGAAACTATCTCTGATATTAGAGAAGCATCAACTGAAGGATCTAGTCACTCCAGAGATGATTCTGTACCCGGGGAACAACTGAAAAAAAGAGATTGAAATTTGGGAGAAAGAAGAGGGAGTATGATCAGTGAAATCAAGTGCAGTGCTGAAGTCTAAAAGCATCTGCCATCAACATCCATTAAGCATTAATCAGTCATATGCACCAATGCGGTACTGCTAGAGTGCTATGATAATTAGGAGTTCGATTGAAAACAAGCACTGAGAGTAAGCCTAGTAGTATGTTAAATCTGTTTTTCAATATTTGGGTACATTTGGGATTTTCATATTGTTGGCAGGGCTCACAGAGTAAGTATATTAAAATGTTTCCATACAAGTCTAGCAGTAAGTTAAATTAGTTTTCCTCACAATATTGTCTATATGTTTATGTTCTGAGAGAGACATACAGTATCTATCCTTCTATGTACCTATGTATCTATCTATGTATCTGTGTATCTATCTATCTATCTATCTATCTATCTATCTATCTATCTATCTATCTATCTATCTATCTATCTATCTATCTATCTATCTATCTATCTATCTATCTATCTATCTATCTATCTATCTATCTATCTATCTATCTATCTATCTATCTATCTATCTATCTATCTATAATAATAATAATTAATAATAATTGCTTGGATTTATATAGCGCCTTTCATGATACTCAAAGCGCTTTACAGGGTTCCAGACAATTCGTTCACACACAGTCATACCGGTGGTGGTAAACTACCATAGTAGCCACAGCTGCCCTATCTATCTATCTATCTATCTATCTATCTATCTATCTATCTATCTATCTATCTATCTATCTATCTATCTATCTATCTATCTATCTATCTATCTATCTATCTATCTATCTATCTATCTATCTATCTATCTATCTATCTATCTATCTATCTATCTATCTATCTATCTATCTATCTATCTATCTATCTATCTATCTATCTATCCAAAATGATCACAGTTGGAATGAAAACCTAAGAGCTACTTGGAAAATAACAACAATGCAATCATAATACATCAAGACCATGTAACATCAATGATCTCCAAGCTGATGTATTTTGGAGTTCAATATGACAGTCACTTGCATCAACTAAGCTGTATTTTTTCTTGTCATTTCATCTGTTTATTTTCTGTGGTTGTTTTTTGACTGCATTGCCTTTACAAATCACTCTAATCAAAAACTATTGGTGTGATCCTATGAGTTCTATGTTCTTCGCTGCATATTCATATGTTTTCATAGTGTACTTTTATTGGAGAAATCCCATAGCTAAACTCTTTAATCTTTTAATCCATATTGAACAAAATACACTTGCAAGGTAATTCCAGCTGCTGATTACATACTTAACTGTTGTCGTTGTAGATTAGTTGGGAATTTTAATTCAGATTGCTCATGAAGCGATGAAAAGGTAAAATACTATAGTAATCATTTATTTAAAAAAAACAAAAACGTACTAACTCAGAAGAATTGTGTTTCGATATATTAGTCATGCAAAACAAAAACTTCACTGTACATCAATCCCGTTTCCCTCCTCCAAGATACAGTCTAACTGACTGAAGCTCCTTCAAGCTGAGTAGAGCCGACGGGCGCTGATATACACACTGTCATCATTCATTTCCCGCCTCATTGACACATGAACTGATGGATTTAATATGTTGTAATTGCCTTCTGTCACTCTTTCACTTTTTTCTACTCAATTCACCCATGTCCTGCTATCCTTTCTCTCCTTTCTTCTCCTTTCTTCTCCCTCAGACCGGTGGACAGCCTCGTGGTGTCATGGAAACGTGATGGGCGTCGGCTGTCCGGTGGGCGTCGGCTAACTGTTCCCGCGTCTGCCGCCTCTGACACAGGGGCATATGTTTGTGAGGCATCGCTTAGCAACAGCACTGCCAAACCTGTGGAGGCAAAGGCACATCTCACTGTAATAGGTGAGAGAAAAGGACACATGACCATACCCGCACTCACACGCACACACCTGCGCACACACACGTAAATACACATACTCCCACACACACAGACACACTCACTCACACACACACACACACACACACACACACACACACACACACACACACACACACACACTCACTCACTCACTCACTCACTCACTCACTCACTCACTCACTCACTCACTCACTCACTCACTCACTCACTCACTCACTCACTCACTCACTCACTCACTCACTCACTCACTCACTCACTCACTCACTCACTCACTCTCTCACACACACACACACACACACACACACACACACACACACACACACACACACACACACACACACACACACACACACACAAAGGGAGCCTAAAATGATTATCCATGATTATCCTGGGTTGGCCTGACCCATCAAGCCTAATGCCCTCAACATGTGCCATTGATTTCTGTTTCAACCTCACTATGTTCTTTTCTTGTCCAATTTTTGCCCGAGGCTTTTTTTTAATGCTGTTTATTCCTCCATTTATTCCTGCTTTTCTCCTGGAAGCATGACCGTGAACACCCTGGGGCGGTGACTGTCAACTACAGGACTACTTGAACCATAATCCGTTGTCCACACTGTCCAATAAACTTCTCATTGTAGTCACATAGCTGTGGAAAGCATATACAGTTTATTCATCCATGTGCGCTTACAACTACATGTCTGTGTGTGTGTGTGTGTGTGTGTGTGTGTGTGTGTGTGTGTGTGTGTGTGTGTGTGTGTGTGTGTGTGTGTGTATAATGTACACTTACAAAGACAAAAAGGCACCACAGCTACACATGCGAGTTTCGCTCAGCGGCTAAATTAGTTTTGTTCCCCAGAGTCGCCAATCAATACGGAAAGCACTGAAAGTACTCGAAACATGAGCCCTCTCGTCACAATGCGCTCCTGTCCTTGATATGTGTGTGTAAATAGAAAACAACACGCAGGCTGCGAGCATGTGATTGATGAAGCAAAACTTTTCTCCCCCCTAGTTCGTCAGCGTCTTTTTGATCTGCTGTGATTGTCGGAGCGAGGGAGCACCTAACGCCTACAGAATAACTCACTAGTCAGAAAAGACTTGAATTCCTGAATATTAATG
Organism: Ammodytes marinus; assembly: GCF_949987685.1. Lineage (NCBI taxonomy): Eukaryota > Metazoa > Chordata > Actinopteri > Uranoscopiformes > Ammodytidae > Ammodytes > Ammodytes marinus. The sequence goes on along the minus strand of NC_137235.1, from coordinate 8,728,456 downwards.
CCCCAACTCATTCCCTTTCTGTGCACCAGCCTCACTATCTAGCACCCAACTTCTTGCACTCTCTGTCTGCGTCTAGGTTATCTCCCTTCATTAGGCCGACAAGACTGTTAAGGTCTGCCAGGGACAACGTATGCATGCCTTCATTTGTATCTGAGGAGTAGAGACCGGTGAATACATTGGTACTGATCCTCTCTCTTTTTTTCTGCTATGGGCTCGACAGACCTTGATGCAATGAAAGAAATTCCTAAACAGAATAGTGTATGTGTCTGTGAGAAAGAAGGAGACAGGCCTCAAAGGTATTCATTATTGAATTTCATTTCATTTTTCTAGTCGGATCCACTAATCAGAATATGTATGACACCGTACCGTACAGACGACTCCTGGTAGCAAACAACAACATAAAATCTGTTGTTGTTCTCCACCATTGTTTTTTAAGCACAAAACAGGGAATCCATGTGAAGCTTAAACCTGTAAACCCCACCATCCAAACACCCCAGAATGGGTGTTTTTAGTTCATTTAGGTCTTTCAAATCACCTGACTGAAGGCTGAAGAATTAACACACGTGTTATCGCTGTAACATCACATGGCTGTCATTAATCTCTAGTTTCCCTGTTCTTTCCCTCGCTGTACAGTATGCCCCACTTGCTCTCTTATCACAAAATGGGGACAAATTCTACAATGTACAATAAAGATAGGAGATGTATGGAAATCCCCACAAAGTGGAAAAAAACGTCTGCATGTGTGATGAAGTAGAATAAGCACCAACATGAAAGTAGATGTCCCGCCCCCCCCCCCACACGCACACAAGCATATCCTCTCTTTTTCTTTTCATCAAAGTACATCATTAAAATGACAGAATGATGTCAGAAACCTACTATTTTACATTATTACAAATAAGGATAGAGCCTTAGAAAAGATTGTCCTCAAATACAACTTAAAAATATTATAAAATGCTTTCACCTTGTTCAAAACGAATGATATATTTTCATTATTCATAATTTCTTACGGACACTGGACGTTCATTTTCCCCAACGTCATTTTTCATTGGACAGGTGCCATTTTACCAGAGATGACAGACCGAAAAATGAATTAGCCACTCTGTCTCTCCCTCCCCCTGTCTCTTGCCTTGCTGTGCCAATATCTCTCACTCAATGTTAACAAATGTTTTGGAAAAAAATGGAGCGTAAGGGGGCGTCTTTAGCTCAGTTGGTAAGGCGTCCCCTCCATGGGCCTCGGCCAGCAGCGGACCCGAGTTCGATTCCAGCCCGCGGTCGTTCTCTGCATGTCACTCCCCTCTCTGCCCCAATTCAACTCTGTCTCTACACTATAAAAAAAATTGAGAATACGGAGTATATACTTTATTTTTTGTATATATATTTTTCATACCATCTCATTACATTACAGTAATACACCAAAAAGCATATATCTCACTTTCTTGGCATCGGAGGGACGCTGCTGTCAGAATTTAAAAGGGATACTGGTGAAGATGTTAAGAGGTAGCAGTTGTTGGCACGGAAATGGAGAAGCTTGTAGAAGGCATTGTTTCATTTTATGAAGTCATTTCACAGGGCATACAGATAGAAACGCTGCCTGGCAAACACACTCCAGATTCTCATGGGGACTCATTTGAGTCTACAGCACATCTCTTTTAAGATTAGGTTTTAAAGCTATTTAATGATTGAACAAGTTTTTTTAGGGCTTATGATTAGTACTTCAAACATGTTGTGCACAGCAAGGGATTTTCATGATACCGAATATGTTGTATATTAAAATGTTTAAGATTGTATGTCCTATCATTTTTTTCAGAGCCACCATCTCTGACTACTCAACCCAAGAGGAAAATCTTCGCTGATCTCGACAGGAACGTAGATATTCCCTGCCTGGCTACAGGTACACCGCGTGCATGCTTGTGTGTGTGTGTGTGTGTGTGTGTGTGTGTGTGTGTGTGTGTGTGTGTGTGTGTGTGTGTGTGTGTGTGTGTGTGTGTGTGTGTGTGTGTGTGTGTGTGTGTGTGTGTGTGTGTGTGTGTGTGTGTGTGTGTGTGTGTGTGTGTGTGTGTGTGTGTGTGTGTGTTTGTGTGTGTGTGTGTGTGTATGAGATTATACAAATGTAAATATTAGTTTACAAATCTTCGAGTCCTAGTTTCGTGTAAAAATGCATTCTAAAATTCAGCTGAACTTGAGTTAGTCATGTTAATGGGTACACTAAATGCTTAAACTAAGTAGTTCAAGCTAGGTCGTACGGCATGTGGTCTGATCACACTCAAAGACAAAAGTGTCGATGTCTGTGGAGGTTGACAAGCCTGCTGCCGTAGAGAGGGGGCGACCTCCCGTCTGTCTATCCTCAAAGGCATTTCTCCATGCTGCTGCCTGCACCCAATTACAATGAAAAGTCACACAAACTGTCAGAAGTAGTTCTGTGCAGGATGAGAAGAAGAAGAGAGCTGGAGAAATATGTTAGAATCCTTCTTGCCAACCTACACCTACCCAATCAATGCGTAAAGTGGCCCAGAATTCTCTTGTTTGTTGGGGAAGTTGTAGAAAATTGTCTGACACTGCCCCCTCACACAATCACTTTGAAGCACACAGAGGGGGTCTGCTGGTGTTTACAACCAGATGGGTCAGGAACTGAAGTCATTGTGGTGAACACTTCAGATCGTTATATCAATGTCTGTGTAGCACATGTTAGTCTGATGTTTGTACATATCATTATGAGACAATATTGTTTACCTTAAGCAGACAGACTCCTTAGACTTTACGGTAGAATGACGTTTGGTGTCGTTCAGCGTGTGTGTGCATGAGTTCCTAGGCTTCTTGAACAGTGAGATTACACAGAAAATTACAGACTTCTTCTTCATGGACTACAGTGAAATATTGAAATGAGCATGGCTGGACATGGCTCTCAAAAGTGCATTATGCTCCTCTTTCTCTCTCTCTCTCTCACTCACACAAACACACACACACACGCACACACATACACACACACACACACACACACACACACACACATACACACACGCACACACACACAAACACACGCACCCTCCTTCTCTCACACACTGAGCGAGTTTATGTTCCTCCTCAGTAATCTGATACAGTGGCAGCGTAATTAAATAGCAGGGGCCTGAGGGGACGGAGAGAGGGATGGAGGCTGGGACGAGGAACCAGGGAGGGAGAGCAAAGACAGATAGACTGCACAGTGACAGAGAGAGCCAGACAAGGAGGGGGTGAAAAATACTTCATGCATGTCTCAGAAAACTTGACACCAACAGATTGAGAAAAAGTGTGGAGTTCATCTATCACTCTCTCTCTCTCTCTCTCTCTCTCTCTCTCTCTCTCACTCTCACACTCTCACTCTCACACTCTCTCTCTCTCTCACACACACACACACACACACACACACACACTGGTGTGGAGTGTTGAGACGAAGTAATTGCATTGAGCCCCATGCCTGTCATATCTGGCATGTCCGTCAGACAGGTGGGCGCTGATACTGAAGCTATTCAGTGGTGCGCTCTGGCTCACATCTTTTATTCAGAATGTTTTTTGGCCCCTTATGCCACCCTTACCCTTCCACCCACACCCTCCAATCAATATATTATTAGCAGTCATTATGCCCACATGTATATTTATAGGGAGAGAGAGGGGGATAACAGAGAAGAAATATTGGTTGAAGGAGTGTGTGTGCGTGCCTGTGTGTGTGTGTGTCTCTCTCTTTCTCTTTTAGTGGGAGTGTGAGCAGTTTGCTCAGCAGTGAGTTCAGCTGGCTGGTTATTAAGGAAATTGAGCATTTTCTCCCTCTCTGTGTGTGCCCATGTGTAGGTGTGCCCCAGCCCCGCATGGAGTGGTACAAGGACACGGTGCCTTTATCCAAACTGGCCAACCCGCGCTACAAGGTCACCGCCGCCACCGGGCTGACGGTGCGCAGGGTGCAGCCAGGAGACACTGGAATATTCCAGTGTATCGGCCGCAGCGCTGCCGGAGAGACCCAGGCACACACACAACTACTGGTCTCCAGTGAGTTTGTGTGACACACACACACACACACACCTACAGTACTCTGCTATATAGACACCTAAAACCACTGAAGCACTTTGTGACGTCTGCTATTGAAAAGGTGCTATACATATAAACTTATTATTGCTTGTGCTCTCAAGTCTCTGCTTTGGTTTTAGGTTTATTCACCCTCACTCAATGTAATTAATTCCTTTAACTTTATGTCTCATGTACCTGCTGTAACTCCTCGTCTGTCACTTTCTTTGTATCTGCTCATACCTGCTGTAATGGTTTTTAAGGGCTGCATTTGAAGATGATTTTCATGATTCATCAGTCTCCAGAATATTTTCTCCATTCATCTGTTGCGTGTAAAATAATATCAGAAAATAGTATGTCATTACATTGCTTGTTATCTACTATTGATTAATAAACCAAGGATTACAGCTATATTCTTTCCTTCCCAATTTATCAGGCTCATTTGGCTGTACCGTTCCATACATGCAAAATATTCAACAGTTATTAATTTAATACGGTGCATAGTTTGTGAGTTTGAGTTGTGCAACATGACAATTGCAGTGATCATCAGTCAGTCCAACATTGCCTTCACTTGGTATTCTGCAGTGTGTTAGCAGCAGACGTGCAGGTGGGGTTGTATTTTTTCTCAGCAGAGTTACGTTCTGTTTTAGTGAGAGTTATAATTAAAAGCTCCCATGGAGCTTTCAAACACACACACACACACACACACACACACACACACACACACACACACACACACACACACCACGCGAGTAGCACTGGGTAATGAATAAGAGCCTCCATTGATCAAAGAGGAAGCATTGCTGTTTAGATCAACACTGTCATCCTTTCTTTTTCACTTTTCTCTCCTCTATTTCACTTCACTGTCGTTCAAATCTTTTACCCACCAAATTGCAGCGGCCATGTCCTATGTTTACATTCCTCTCATGCTCTCTCCCTGTGTTTTCAGGTGTCGCTCCCACATTTAAATTCCCTCCGTCCGACCAAACAGTAACCGAAGGCAACACAGCCTTGTTTACCTGCCAGACGAGTGGAGCTCCGAAACCTGCCATCACCTGGAGGAGAGGTAAGTGACTACCCAAACTCTGCTTAACACGCCGAGCACACACACACACACACACACACACACACACACACACACACACACACACACACACACACACACACACACTGACACGGTATGTTTGTAATTAAAAATGGGCTTCATGTCTTAATTACTTTTATTCACCTCAAGGCCATGTTATTATTTTCCCTCTCTGTCTCTCTCTCTGTCTTTCTCTCTCTCTCTCTGTAGGTTCACAGGTCTTAGCTAGTGGATCGGTCCAGGTTCCCAGGTTCACACTGTTGCAGTCAGGTGGTTTGGAGATCCGACCAATCAGCTTCCAGGATTCAGGAGAATACACCTGCATTGTCTTTAACTCCGAGGGAACCGTCAACGCCACCACTACACTCACCGTTTTGAGTAAGAAACACATACTGTCTCTATACACACTTAAACTGCTCAATATACATCTGCTAAAGAGACCAAAAAAAACAGTCATGGAACACTCATTTATCAGTAGCTGTCCAATCGCATTAGCTCAGGCAAATGAACAGGCAGTGTTGATTGGTTATCGATGCAGTGGGCCAATGCAATGGTGAAATAATCATTGGGCCAGGTAAGAGGATGATTGATTAACCGTTAAACTTATCGATTGGCTGTTTTTATTTATATATATATATATATATATATATATATATCTTGACGGCTTAATATTGAATACTGTTGAATTCGATTAAGCACTGTCTTCTGTTGAGCACTATGATATATAAAATTTATATTCATTCATTTGAGGCCAGGTCACGTCCAAAATATACCGTAACTTATGATTTAAGGAAATAACAGATGTCCTCTATAATGCATCCACCCTTATCTGTTTTACCACTGGACTTTTTCTAACTAGGCTTTTTGTGAATGGCTAAAGCCTGAGTGGAACAAATAACCAATAATGTGATAAACTAAGCAGTTTTGTGTGTGTGTGTGTGTGTGTGTGTGTGTGTGTGTGTGTGTGTGTGTGTGTGTGTGTGTGTGTGTGTGTGTGTGTGTGTGTGTGTGTGTGTGTGTGTGTGTGTGTGTGTGTGTGTGTGTGTGTGTGTGTGCGTGTGTGTGTGTGTGTGTGTGTGTGTGTGTGTGTATGTGTGTGTGTGTGTGTGTGTGCATGGTGGAGAAGCATGCTTGTGTGTTTTTCTTTAATTTGTTTAGCTTCAGTAGTTAAGGGCTAAACTGTAGACTAATTAATGTCTCATCAAACTGGGAAAGCATACATTTAAATAATATTTATATTATATGAACATAATATTATGTTCATATAAGAGAATAACAAACAACATCCTCTAAATTATTTGGCTCCCATTTATCTCTCCTCCTCTGGATTCTGTCTGGTGTTTTGCAGATCGTACCATCATCTCTGTGCCTCCCACAGACCAGCGCGTTATCAAAGGAACCACTGCTATTCTGAACTGTAATGCTACACATGACCCCAGAGTTAATACCAGGTACATGCTCGTCTTTTTGTGTGTTTATGTACAGGCTCTGTGAATATACAGTATAGAGTATCATTTTTTTCTGTAGTTTAATTCAAAAAGTAAAAGTTTCATATATTTTAGATTCATTGGACATAAAGTTATATATTTCAGGTATTTTTTTGTTAAATTTTTCAGGATTTCGGCTAACAGAGAAGCTGCTGTATTATAAATCCTTTTTTCGACTGGCCATATGGAATATTCTAATATTTTGAGATGCTGGATTTATGATTTGCATTAGCTGTAAGATGTAATTTGCTAAATTAAACAAAAATGCGCCTTTTGATTTCTAATGAATCAAAAAAGATATGGAACTTTCATTTTTTTAATGGAATTACAGAAAAGAAAAAAAAAACTTTTTTTTGATATTCTAATACTATGACATTCACCTGTACATGCATTCCTCCTCTATTGCAGCTTCAAGTGGGAACGAGGTGGTGTGCAGGTGGTTCCGAGCAGCGGAGGCCGTGTGTCTGTGCGCCAGGGCTCTCTCACTATTGGCCAGACGTGGTCAGGTGACATCGGGGATTACACCTGCACCGTCACATCACAGGCCGGCAACGATTCTCACTCTGCACGCCTCGAAGTCATGTGAGTTCAAAGCATGCAAAGCTGTTTGGATGTCCGCTCCTTTCTATCTTCATGGTTTCGCAGTGGCACAAAACATAAGAAAAAAATAGATCTTGTGATTTTTACACTAAAGTGTTTGTCCGGGTTGCAAGGTGATGCAAGGTGAGTTAGTAAGTTAAAGTGGTGGCCAGACAAGCTTTCTTTCCTTTTTCTAATCTTTGTGCTTAGCTAGGCTAACCATCTGCCGGCTGTAGATAGATGGATACATACTTTATCCATCCCCTAGGACAAAGGGTATTGTTTCATTGGCAAATAATATGATCAAAAATCTAAAGTTTATTGCAACATAACATTTTTCTCATAGCATATAAGGAAGACTTTAGCTTAAACACTGACATAAGAATAGTATCAATCTTCTCATCAAACTCTGAGAAAGAAAGAGTTATGCTGCTTTTTTTATTAAGTTGTGAAGCACATTATGGAGTTTGTTGTGATTTACAGTACATAGTCTATACATTATAGAAAAAGCAGAATATATTTTCTGAATATTTAGATTTTTTTTTACATACACATTATCGGAAATACAGAACAGGCATTCATCCGATAAACATATTGAATTTGTTTTCTTTTTTGTTATTTTGCACAAACAACACATTTTAAGTTTTTTGTGCTTAAATCAAAAGGGAATAACAAGCAAGCCAATCTGTCGCTAGCAGTCTGTCCAATTTAAATTACAGATATGATTGGCAAGGAAGATGTCTCTGTGTTGAGCATTTTAGGTAGGATGGTTTACACTGCAGAACACCATTCAGGAGAAGGAGACAAATAGGTAATTTAGTACATTGCCTAAGCATAAGGAAAGCATAATTGACAGCTCCGTTCTGCAGTTGTCTAATGAAATAATTGCTTTTCCAATAATAGCTGTGTTTTGTCAGAGTTCAGACACCATCTAAACCCGATGCATGTCTGTACCATTAAAACTGTAATGTGCGAGAATGGACTACTTAGTGTGAGGTATTATTAGACAGTAGTATTAGTAAGGTCATATCTGCTATTAGGTTCCCTTAATGCGCTGTTCCCTCCCTGCTCTTTGAAGCCGAAGCTGTATTAGTCTTCCAGTGTTAAATATGGAACGTATAGTGTGTTTGTGTGGACAGATTCCAAACGGGTCACGTTGTGTATCTCAAATGAGCAGGCATTCCTGTCACTCAGATAAAAGCATGCCACACACATATTTCAAGAGTATCCCACGCTCCGACCCACGCCACACTGTGAGGGAATGCTATCAGGTAGTGGTCCATATATAGTCACATTGACACTTGTATATTTAGAAAAACGGCACTTATGATATAATAATACAATTGCAGTGTTGGAGAGAGATTGAACACGAGCGAATACCTCTTCTAAATTATACAGAGCCGAGAGTTTACTCATGTCAAACTCCGAGGGAGGAAGTATGTCTCTGTTTACGTCCGTGCAAAAACATGCGGAGAACGAAGGGGATTTCCTTACGACTGTGTGTGTGTGTGTGTGCGAGCGTGTGCATGTGTGTGTGTGTGTGTGTGTGTGTCCACGTGTGTGACTGACATTCTCGTTAGCTCGGTATCAATGGGTCACAGGGGCTAACAGACGCTGGCGGCTGAGGAGACAGACTAATTACCAGCAGGTTATTGGTTCAACTCCCGCAAGACCTATCCATGTGTTTGTGTGTGTCTGTGCGTTAGGATGTGTGTGTTTTGTGAAGGTAGAAGTTGCTCTTACATTTTCCAAGCTCATCCATTAATTAATATGATCATGTCAGCTCAGTAAAGAAAACATCATTCTCATTTCCCCGTGCTCCCTCTCTCACCCCCCCACCCCTCCCCTCCAACATAACGTCATATTCTCTCCATATATTTTTTCCTTTCACTCCACTTATTCTTGGCTTCATTCCTTGAATATTAAAAGCATGAAACCACACACAGCACAAACAAAAAAAAAGCAGTTTAGAAATAATTAATGGGCTCATCAATATGAATTGCTGCTAGTTTATGCACAAGGGAACATGTGTTTCATCATGGTTTCAGTGTAAATATATTTATTTGGTTATTTTGACAGTCGGTTAATACATTCACTCCAGTTATCTGTGTTTGCACATGTAGCCTTGCTTTTCTTTTACCTTCCCCTGCTTCAAGCCAACTGTTTTTTGAAGAGTGTTATGATGCACCTCAATTAGAATAATCAAATGTATGGACGCTGTTTATTGCTCATTTGAATATATCTGTGTTGCTCTCCTTTGTTATCATCACGGCTGGGATGCAGAAATATCCACAGGGACTGGCCAAATGCCTGGAGAATGTTTTTGTAATAGATGTTGTGATATATATATTTGTTGGGGGTGTAGATCACATACAGAATAAAATACATATATCAATAAAAATGTGCAAACAGTGGACATATTTAGACAATATTGCCCTGCTGGAATTGATCCTTGGACCCAACCCATGGTGTCAGAGCCAACTTTTTTCACACATCTAATAGAAAAGGCAACACACAGCTAACAAATATCGGTCTAATGAAAAGTTATGGCACCGGGTCACAGACTTGTTTATGACGCACAAATGCATAAATGTGTGATTTCATGTTTGGACACACTCTTTGTTAAAGTGTAGTTCAACAGTCAGACAGATGTGCACTCTTGCCACAAGTTAGATTAGAAAATGTATAAATTTACTTTCCAGACATGAGAGCGCTGAAAACATCTAGTTAGCTTAACCTGGCAGAAAGACTGGAAACAGAATAAAACGGATGGCTAGGCTCTGGGAGGTATAAGAAAGAAAAAAGTACCTACCTTACCTTATGTGATCTTTCTTGGCCGATAGCTCTTACTTTTTGGATACTCTGCCTGAAAAATGGAAGGGCAATTATCCCAAAGTTTGTGAAAGTGGAATGGGACTTTGGTTGCAGGGGAATTGTGTTACCTTCAGAGAGATACACAGGCTAGCTTTTTGCAGTCTTAATGCTAAGCTAAGCTAACTTGCTGTTGGCTTTAGCGTGATATTTAGCTTACTGTGTGGTATAATAATAATAATACTAATATTTGATAGGATTTATATGCGCTTTTTTGGAGGTCACTCAAAGACGCTTTGAAAGATCTATTCATCTCAACTGTTGGCAAGAGAGAGCGAATAAGGTTATTTTCAAAACTGTCAAATTATTTCCCTAGACTTCTAATCAAATGACCAAACAAATACTGTCTAATTTAAGGTAGATCTGAAGTTTTTCTTATTTTATCTTGTTGTGTTTCAGTGAGCTGCCACACTCTCCTCGCTCCCTGACGGCCCATCTCAATGACTCGGACTCGCGCTCCGTCCTGCTGTCCTGGCTACGACCTTTTGATGGAAACTCCCCGCTTCTATACTACCTGTTGGAGCTCTCAGAGAACAGTACGTGTGTTTGTGTGTCTGTGTGTGTGTGTGTGTGTGTGTGTGTGTGTGTGTGTGTGTGTGTGTGTGTGTGTCTGTTTGTGTGTTTGGGGAGGGCGGGTGGGTAGAGGGGGTAGAGTGGGTACTTTATAGTCCCTGAATGGCAAACAGCTGTTCACTTGCTGTCTACCATCACTGACACACACTCATTTACAAGAGACAGACATATGGAGAATAGTGTTGCTGCCTAAATGTACATCCAGGTTCGCTATAAATAAACCCTGATGTCCCACCCTCCCCTTCTCACTCTCTCTCTCTCTCGCTCCTATTCTCTCTCTGTCTCGTACCCTCTCTCTACCACAGATGTTTTAACAGCAGGCGGCCTCTCTGTCAAATGAGAAATAGAGAGAGAGAGAGAGAGAGAGAGAGAGAGAGAGGAATACAATGACAGGAGAAACAGATTGGACAGAGATAGCCGTAGAGACACTCTTAGTTCTGCTGTAGGCTAAGACAGACATATGGACTGGTGAACGTTTCATTTGGAGCCAAGCACATGACTAAACTGCAGGAACTGATGGACAAATGTCAAATTGACATTTTTGATTTGACATTTTAAGTAATCTTCACGGTGATAACTTTTAGGCAGACAGCAGGGATACCATTCCAAGTTTTTCTGCTGTCACCATTCCACTTGCTGTTTTGTAGCATCTACAGAAATAAGCCAAGATAATGATAGGAAAAAAAAATGTCTGGTCGATTTCAGCAAAGACTGAAGCTAGACAGTGAGGAATGGACAAGAGTGTTGTGCACACTGATTACCAGCTCTCTCTGCTCTGTGCGTGTGGGTGTGTGTGTGTGTTTGTGCTCGCTTGCGTGTCTGTCTGTATGCGTATTCGTGTTTGTGTGTGTGTTATATATGAGATACGTCTAGATTGTATTTTGGAGAGAATGGGCTATTATAAATACAATTTATTTTCATGTCAGACAATAGCTCTAACACATTAACTGGGCTCACTTGATATTGGGGCACACACACTATCCTTCTCACTTTACACGGATGCATGTGGCTCCTGCCACCATGATGATAGGGAATCTGTCTCTAGTATCTTCAGGAGGACAAACACTGGAAGATAAGACCGCAACAAGCTGGCAACAATATACAGACACATCTGCGCTCCTGTATATTAATCCCTCTCTCTTCCCTCCAAACTTCTCTTTCTTGTTGCATCCTGTTGTCCTTCTTGGCTTTAATCCTCTCCAGCTTACCTTCCCCACTGTTCTACCTTTCTTCTTCTCTTGTTTCATCTATTCCTAGCACGTGTTGTTTTGATTTATTGTGGCCGGGTCTCTTGTTTGTCCTAACCTCAGCCTCTAATCTTTGTCCCTCACCGTCTAGACTCACCCTGGAAGGTCTACCTATCGGAGGTGGATCCTGCGGTGTCCCAGGTATCGGTGGGCGGGCTCACACCTGCCAGGACCTATCAGTTCAGACTCTGCGCTGTCAATCAAGTGGGCAGGGGTCAGTACAGCTCCGAGACACAGAGGTAAGAGCATTATTATATTTGCATTCAAGGACACACGTTCAGTCGCTGACACACATCTGAGACACAAACACACAGCTACCTGCTTTATTAAACACATACTCCACCATACTTAGACTAGCATGAAATCCTGTTTTTATATGTGAGAAATAGTCTTTTTTTTCAGCCCGCTCCATCTGTGTGTAATAGACTTGGTCACACTGCCTCACAAATAAACTACAGTCTAATCTGTGTGTCTCAGTGTGTGTGTGTGTGTGTGTGTGTGTGTGTTGCCACGACCAAGAATAGTGATACAGGATTCTAACCAGGCGAGGGCAAAGGGAGTGGCCTTTTTTGTTTAGAATCCATTTCCTTTGCAAATAGCAATTTATATTCCTTCACATCCATGCTGTGTATGTGTGTTTGCATTTCCCTGCCAGTCTACTTCCATCACCAACTAAACAGTAAAAATGATGCAATTAATTACACTGCATGTCTATGTGCAGTAGGGAGAGTGTGATTTAGCCTGAAAAGTAAATAGATTGCTATGCAGATGTGTTATGTTTGTGTGTGTGTGTGTGTGTGTGTGTGTGTGTGTGTGTGTGTGTGTGTGTGTGTGTGTGAGAGTATGTGTGTTGTTTGCATGTTAATCCCAAGAGAACACTCTAATGGGGGTAATTATGATGCCTTGCACTGATGGAACTGGATTGAGTGATCGGATGGTTGGAAGAGGTGTGGCAGGTATTCAAAAAATGTGTTGCTTCTGTTTGGATGTATACAACAAAAAATCTCTGACTCTCACTCGCACACAACATCATAATAGTTCTGTTTGTGCATTAGAGGGTTGATAACACACAAACATGATTTTGTCTGGCTGAAGAAAAAGTGACCGCCAGTTGTGTTTCTGCCAAATAGACTCTCAGCAACAACAACAGCAGTGGCCGTGAAAGCTGAACTCACACATTCACACACATCTCAGATTCCATGTCCTGTCAGTTTGCTTCTCTTTCAATTCGCAGTTCTTCTATATTCTCTTTTCCTTTTTTTCTGCGCTGAATCGCCCTTTCTTTTTTGCACTTATAATCCCTTTCCGCTTATTTTTTTTGTCAGCCATTACTCTTCTCCTTTCCTGCCTTTCTGCATGCACCAGTGAATTGTTAGTAAGGAGTCCAAACCTAGTCCACCATTTATAGTTGGTTGTTAGAGGCTCTGGAGAATAAATTGGATTGATCCTTGAAAAAAAGAATGAAAGGATTGGCCGACAGACACAGTCATCATTGGTCAGTGGATCAGAACGGATGAATACGTCTCTTCTTCTGTGTTTGTCTCGTATGTAACCACCAGTACTTTTGCTTTTCATCTGCTGGATGTTTGCCCCACATATGACACACACACACACACACACACACACACACACACACACACACACACACACACACACACACACACACACACACACACACACACACACACACACACACACGAGTAGCCACAGATGCCAAGGCGAGTGCTGCTACACTTGACACACAGCGAGAGAGAGAGAGAGTGAGCCAGAGGAATATGTCCTGCAGAAGCTCAGTTCTCCAAATGAGCAGGATGACAACGTGCAGTAATGTGGACAGAGTGAGGGAAGCAGACACAGAGTGAGGAAGAAGCTTGTAATATTGATGACAAAAAGCCCCTTATTAAAGTTTGAACTCCCAGCTGCTGCTGCTGCACTCTCCCATTATGTTCTTGTCCTGATAAGGATCTTTATCATAACAGCAATAATTCATACATCTTTTTTTCTTTCCATCTTTCTTTTTCTCACTGCGGCGCTTGGAAAGGTGGTGGAAATCCACTTAAAAGTATTTGAATGAATGTGATCAAAGTGGGGGGGGGGAATTACCTCCAAATACAGAAACTCTCTTGAAGAATCCAATTATACAATCTTTAACACACGTACACACACACACACACACACACACACACACACACACACACACACACACACACACACACACACACAAAGTTATGCATGCATGACCTACACTCACACCATTAACGCCTTTGAAGACTCAGCCTTTAACAGATTATTCATAAATGCCTCGAACTCTGGTCCTCATCAGAACTTTCCAACATCTGTTTCAATTCTCTGTTCTCTGTTCATTCAGAACTAGAACACATCAGATAACGCTGGATGTGACATTAAATACTCTCTCTCACTCTTTCTTTATATACATTCATACACACACACACACACACACACACACACACACACACACACACACTAATGCACACACACTACTAATGCACACATACAATGTCAAAATTATAAAAATTGAGCAAAAGCTTTTGAATGTCTTTAGGGAGAGTTAAAGATTTACTGGAGATGTCAAAGTGAGTGAATTATGTACTTTGTGCCATTTAGCAGAAATGATTGCAGAGAGAAGGTTTGCTCTGAGTAAAGGCTCATTGTTTGTCCAGAAAACTTGACAAGAAAGTCTAGCAGGAAATAAAATAAAGGCTCAATAGTTAATTGGGATTACAGTTCCTGCTGTGTGCACATATGCTGCAAAGCTGCTATTATTCAACAACTTAGCGCTACATGCACCTGGGCAGATACAATACAAGTGATTTACAGTAAGTAGTCGGAAACTTGACTTGAAAATTGGTAGTTGCAATTTTTCCACTTTTTCTGGTCTGAAAATGGGTATACATGTTTAAATGATACAAATATATTATGTGGTAAATTGAACAGAAATAGCACTTGAATTTCTTCAGAAAAATTTGATGAAAGGATTTTTCTTAAGACTCCTATTTCAAAATGGTGGCGTTAGTAATTTTTTTCACTTTCCATTCATGCTATTAAATGAACCTACACATTGACAGGTCAGCCTTTATTTCCATGCAACCCGGTATCACGCCGAGGCGTGTAATAGACACGCATGGACCGGCGTGTCTATTACACGCCTTGCCTGACCAGGGCGTGTGAGTTACACGCGCACCTCCTGCCCGTCTAAATGAATGGAGGAATAGCACCAACAGGGGCCGACATGTTCTCCTAGCATTTCAATACTATCCAGCTGCAGCCCCGCAGACAAACACCCTGGCGTGGGTGGTTAGGGTTAGGGCAAGGGGACAGGGAGAGGTTAGAATATAGATAGAACATTGACGGAACACCGCAGCGGCCATCTTGACTACGGGAGGTGCGCGTGTACATTGACGGAACACCGCGGCGGCCATCTTGACTACGGGAGGTGCGCGTGTAACTCACACGCCCTGGTCAGGCAAGGCGTGTAATAGACACGCCGGTCCATGCGTGTCTATCTCACGCCTCCGTGTGCCTGCTTTGCCCTTTACTTTCTTAGTATTATTGACAGGTCATGAAGGAACCAAAAAGAGCGACAAAGTGTTATCATCAGATAAATAACACATTACTTATGCACTCATGATGCACTTCTTGATCAAATTCATCCTTGAGCTTTAAGTTGTTTTGGTGTATTAACTGTAATTGATGTTATACTAACCTTCCGGACCTTGTGAACCCACTTTATACACAAAAGAAAAAAAACCTTGTTGGGAACCTTTCTTTTCCCTTTCCTGGAATACGTTTGGGCTTGTCATAACTCATATTATTTTTTTTAAATCCATTGGATGTCATGGCTATACCCTTACATAGTCTACAGCCATGTTTATGGCTCTGTCATGCTGCCCATATGTAGGCCTACTTTCAGTTAAATGCTTAAAAACCGCATGCTATCAAATCATGCCTAAAAAAAGCCATTGCTAACATGCTGATGTTCAACAGATATAATGTTTATAATGTTTTTCTTTATGGGGGTTGCTTGAAGAAAAAGTCAGGGCATATCCAAAGTCAGCAATGGCTCATCTTTGTGTCATTTCTACTATGTCCATGTTAAGCATGTAAGACTACCTAGCCAACACAGAAAGAAATCAGCTTTCGATTACTCATTGTTTGTAAAAGCTCAATTCAGCCTTAGATATGCCAAACCGATAAACTAATGGACTTCTTGTTTTGTTGAAAGGTATCAATGTTCCCCCCACCACACATTTAATCATATCATCATAATTCATTTGCTTTGCTTGTGATAAAGATGTCAAAATAAAGCAACATCAGGGAAGGGAAGACCAGTAAATATTTTAAAGAGAATAACATTATAAGTAAACTATTGCAGCTAGCTTTGTGAGCACATTATGTTATAGTCAGTATTGTCAGAAACAACTGTTTAGTTCAAAGTTTGTTCTTCTTTTATAAGTTTACATGTAAAATATACTTTTATTTTAAACCTGCATGCAATTTCATTTGTGTTGCCGCTGTGCAGTAAAAAAATAATAATAAAAATAATAATAATACAGTAAGTCGATAACCAATCAGATTTGAGACTACAAATCCACTGCATTGACAAACATACACAGTACTAGAAGTGTGCATCAGCTGCTTCTGATACATTTTGGGGAATTTGCCCACAGTTTCTTTCCCCGTCAGAGTCTCTTACGTATGTGTGGCAGCCTCATCCATTTGTGCAGCCTTTAGCCTCGGGCCAAAACATTTAAAGCAGACATGACTTAAAGTGTCAAACAAGTGGAAAAATAATCATGTCACATCTGTTTTTTTCTCCCGATTCCTTTTTTATTTAGTTTACCCTCCGCTCATTCCTCTCCATTTCCTGCTCCGGCTGGATCTAAATTTTACTATCCTGTTTGAATAGAGGCAGATTTAACATCCCGGTAACACCATTAAATTTAAGAGGCTGTGTGTATGTGGATTTAAGTGAGGAAGCCAGTGGGCATTAAACTGTGGGCAATGACATAGATAGAAACTTTTACTAATTCCCACAGCATGGGGACTCACAAACCAACCACAGCCCCCCCCCCCCCCCCCCCCTACACACACTTCTTCACACACTGCAGAAAATGTCCTCGATTCCTTAGTAACAAGGGACTGAGAAAGTGTGTCATTCACTTTTCAGCAGTGTTTATTTCGTAGACTAAGACTATGACGAAAAATATTCGTCTACGAACCTTTTTCACGGACGTAAACTAAATAAAAACTAAATAAAAAGGCAGATGTGATGACGAAGACTGAGACTAATTTAACTGACACTATAGTCTACGAATAGGAACTAGACGAAACTGTTAGGGCGGGACGAATGGAGAAGAGATCCAATCAGAACTACTCTTTTTGTGGGACAAGTTGGGAAGAAATCCAATCAGTGCAAAGCAGCGAATGCAACCCTGTTTCGGTGAAAATCGACGGGAGACCGCGCAGGTGTGAGCTTGTGGAGTGAGCCGCTGTGCTGAAAAACTCTGCGGTATGATGGACAAAAATGATAGTCAGGGATATCCTGCCCGTTAACGATGTCTAGGGGAACGGCTAAGTTCCGCGATCTGTTTGTAGTAGGCTCTGTCTCGAGTTTGAATACACAGAGCCATGTGAAACTGCCGCCTCCGTCCGTTAGTTTCTGTTTTTAAGTTACAATCAACTCCGATGCATGGTCAGCGTTCAATTAAAACCTCTAATTGTATTATCTAAAAGGCTTTGATGCAAAAGAAGTCCGAACACACACAGCGGCAGCAGTGTTGCTTAAAGGAAGGCGCAGTTGCTCAAATGTATCAGCACCTCAACTGCGTGCTGCTGCTGCCCAGGGGCGGCCTTAACAATCTCGGGGCCCCTTTCAAGACCTAGTGTGGGGCCCCCCACTTTTTTAAAATATTTTCTTTATTTTCTTTTTTTTTATAAATAATGCTTGTGCATGCTCCCCGCAAAAAGAAAAACGATTGTGGAATCCAGTTGGTTCATAGACAGATCATGAGATAATGGACCCCCGGGCACAGGCTCTTAAAGCCCCCCTCCCCCCTATCCAGTCAGGTACACTGATTTTATGTGAGATTATTACTAATGAAATAGAATACATGTTTTGTATTACAACCATTAAATCTGTGTCTGTATTGCATATTCAAACCTTAATACCATTCAATGAAGAAAAACACTTAGTCGACGAAGTCCGCTGTAGATTTAGTCAAACTAAAATCTGCTTATATTTAGTAGACTAGACTAGACTAAGACTAAAATATTTTAGATGACTAGAATAGGACTAAGACTAAATGGTGTGATATTCATAAGACTAAGACTAAATCAGAATTTGCTGCCAAAATTAACACTGCTTTTCAGACTTACAGTAAGTTCTCGATTTGATTTGTTGGGCTGCAGTACATGCTGTACATGTTTGGGTGTTGGTATGAATGTTTTTCTAGGTGTTTTTCTGGATCTCAAGTGGTATGAGTGGGAGAGAGATTGTCTTTTTGTTATATATTTAATCTGTTGTGTATAGTGTCCTCATGCTGAACCCACTGTATGAAATATTTACTTGTGAATGGTTGGCAGGGAATTAAGGCAATTCACAAGGAGTTTCTGCCATCGAGTGTAACTGTGTCATTGTGCATTTGTGTGTGTTTTATTTGCATTCAAACCGTGAATGACTGCATCTGTTCAGTTACTGTATGGGTGTGTGGGTGTTTTTTTGCGGTGCGAGTTTGTGGTCATATGCGTTAATGTGGATCATCAATTTCAGTCAAAAGCAGTGGCATATTTGAGGATTATATATACCCTATTTCCAGACGGCTACACTAATGCCCATCTCATTCACACAAGCCCCATTAGCCTATGTGTCCGTGTGTGCGTGTGTGTGTGTGTACATGTGTACGCCCGCAGCACCTGGTGCTGTCTGACAGTGCCTAACCTAATGGAAGTAAAGCACAGCTGTAAAACCACTGGCCTGTGCCATATATATCCGCTTGCGCAAGTCTCTAGCTAACAGATTCCACACCCCTGCTTTCACTCAAACACACACATATAGAGATATGCGCACACATTTACCGGCACATACATATCCAGACACACAAATACAGAAAGCCATAGCACGGCTAATGGCTCGATAGCTCATAGGGAATCATTCGAGGAGACATAGGACACAGAGGGGAAGTGAGGGGAGGGGTTGGTGCTGGGATGTAAATCTCCAGACATAATCCATGGAAGGGAAAAGACCATCGGATGTAGCAGTCTGTCTTAAGCTCAGAGAAATTTGTTTGGTGTGTTTATGTGTGTGTCTGTCTGTCTGTCCAACCTGGTCTGTCTGTCTGTGTGTGTGTGTGTGTGTGTGTGTGTGTGTGTGTGTGTGTGTGTGTGTGTGTGTGTGTGAGTGTGAGCTTGAGCACATACAGTATGGCTCTGATTATGTTAGCTGAGCTGCTTACAGTAAAGCCAGAGGCTGACCAGCTCAGCCGGTGTGCTTTACCAACCATGAGAGGGCTGGGAGCTTTAATCACGGGAGGGGGGGCTGTGTAGGGAGGGGGGGGGGGTTACAGAGTGGACGAGGAGGGAAGGAGATGAGTAAAAGATAGAAAGATGATATAATTGAGTCCAAAGGACATGATGGATGAAAGGTGAGAGTTTGCAGATGCGCAAGAGAGATCAAAATGTCGAACGCAAGATTGGGAAAAATGGCTCGGTGTAGACAAGAGAGAGTGGAAGAGGGCAGAGGGAATGAGGGATGACACACTGTCTCGCTGGAAAATGAAAAGACGAGCTCTTTGCTCATTCTCAGCTAATAGTGATTTAACTATCTGTTGCTGTCACACTGTACGGCTGGTTTACTTTAGTGAGGAAGGGATGAGGTGGAAATAGAAACTGCCTAGACAAAGACTTCCTGTGTAAGTGGAGTCTAAGTAGGAGAACCTTCAGTTGAAAGGAGAGATATAAAACAGAACATAAACAGCAATCTGCGCATACTGACACTAAATGTCTTCTTGTTGTTATACGCTGCCAGGGAATAATACACAACAGTGATTCAACTTATCCCTGAGTTCATGAACACTTTTTACATTTGTTGTTTTAACCACCCAGTGTCAGCCGTGATCATTCCCAGGAGAAATCCTCCAGGCTTACTGGAAGCCATGCGTTAAATGTTTCCATCAGCAGCAGCCGTGCTTTGTTTCAAACAAATGAACAATATAGCCAGAGATGAAAAACAAATGTATTCAATTAAATTGCAAGATACACACCGGGAGAATGAGGGACGAGAGAGATGAGCAAAGGATTCAATCAGAATTCATCAGCGCTGCTTAGGCAGTGAGATGATTCTCTGTAATAAGTTGCGGCTCTGTCCATTGCATCTCCAGTGACAAACATGATAATTGTTTTGTAGATTGCCTGTCCTCCAAACTAGTCAAGATGAAGATACTTGGTAAAGACAATCGCTATAACGCTCCTTCATATAAGTCTACTTACCATACAGTATATGCTACTGCTCCTGTGAAAACTGAAAAACAAATGCTTACCAACACTTATTCAGCAAAGCTTAGATTCTCATTACAGGACGCTTAATAAACTTAATTAAAATCATTTGTCTCTCTTTTCCTTCATGTGTGTGTGTGTGTGTGTGTGTGTGTGTGTGTGTGTGTGTGTGTGTGTTAGATTGATGCTGAGGGAGGAGGCCCCCAGCGCTCCGCCAAAGAATATAGTAGCCAGTGGGCGGACCAACCAGTCCATCATGGTCCAGTGGCAGCCTCCACCAGAACCCCAGCTCAACGGAGTCCTCCGAGGATACGTACTAAGGTACACGCAAACTTACACACAAACAAAGATTCATTTAACCTTTATTTTTACTGGAGAGATCGTTGAGTGGTCACCCTCATTTCAAATGACGTTGAGTCGAACATACACGTACACACTTATTTGAGTTTTTAACATTACCATTGAAACATCTTGATCATCTTGATAATTTTTTGTAAAGCACAGTATAAAGGCCACATCTCACTTTTAAGGACCTGCCCTGTCCACATTTTACAAGCCGACTACAAGTATTACATTTGAAATTATATTGGTTTATAGACACATTTAGTCAAGTGATTGAATTCGTTGAATGCTAATCCGCTATTCACAGCTCAAATCATTTGAAGAAAGAATGCCAAACATGGTTGTAGCTTCTGCGGTCTCTCCGCCTCTGCGTGCACCAGTGCTCTTCACAGATGTGGTTGCTGCTCTTGTTCCTATGTCTTTCACTTTGATATCCACCTTGAGTATGTGACACACTGGGTGGTGTAATCAAACTGTCATCAGCATCAGCCTCGCGCAACCATTTGCATATAATTCCAGGAGAAGTTATCAGGTCTTTACGCTCCTTCAGTGTGTCATCTGCCACCACTTCAGAAAATCATTTGAAATTTGAAACGCACGCTCGTACATCTGCACTCTATCATTTCAGTTTTATAGGGCAAAGCTTTTTCCTCCACCTGCCCTGCTCTCTGCATTCACAGGTCTCCAGGTGGAGGGAGAGGAAAAAGGGCTTATCTCCTCTTGACTACACAGATCCCATGTCAGACTTTTGGCACTACTTCACTTTGTGCATTTGTGTCAGTGTGTGTAAGTGCGTTTCTGTGTGCTGCGTGTGTGTACACACACAGTATGCATGTGTGCTAGAGCGCTGGCTCAGCCGCCAGTCTAACATTGGACTATCGTGTATCGTGAAAAGGGGTCCATATTAAAACGCTGACATGCGGATTATTACTCCATTTGACTCCATCAGATATGTACAATACCTAAGTGGTAATACACCTCTGGTCTCGCCGCGTCGTATATATCCTTTTAAGAGGACATCTATATCACATTGACTCAAGCAAGCGCCTTGGAAGTGCACTATTCAGAGATGGCTACCTCGCTCTGAAGCTTTTTATTCTTTCACGGATTGTGACGTGATTTGGGCTACTTCACACCAATGGGAAATCATAGTTTCTCTGCCTCTCAGATGGCAATAATTTTGTTCATTGTGTGTGTGTGTGTGTGTGTGTGTGTGTGTGTGTGTGTGTGTGTGTGTGTGTGTGTGTGTGTGTGTGTGTGACTATGTGTGCGCGTGCGTGCGTGTGTGTGTTTGTGTGTCTGTGCAGGTACCGTCTGGCAGGGCTGCCTGGCGACTACCAGGAGAAGAACATCAGCAGCCCAGAGACAAACTATTGTCTGTTGAAGGATCTGATCATCTGGACACAGTACCAGATCCAGGTGGCTGCCTACACTGGGGCCGGGCTGGGCGCCTACAGCAGCCCTGTCTCAGAGTACACCCTGCAGGGAGGTGAGGAGTGACACACACACACACACACACACACGCATGTTATATTTCTCCTTCTTGGAGGTTAAACACAATTGGAACAAAAACTATTTGAGACAGTTTACCAATCATCAGTCCATGCATACTCACATGTTACTGTACTTAAAGTATTCCTGCATATGCATACTAGTAGTGTAATATTATCTCATTGTACATTATTATTATATATAGTAATAATCTTTCACATATGGAATCAAACCAATCCCACATTATACGCATACTGTATGTTCCAGTCCACTATGTTATAACAGTATGCTATACAATGTGTGTGAGACAAAGCAGGAGCGGGAAGTGTTCCAATATAATCTTATATTAGATTTATAGTTGATCAATAGATGATTCAAAATTTGAGTGGAGACAGCAGGGATGTCTCATGTTGTTGTATGATTAATAGGTCGACGACAGTTCTGTAAGTCTACATATCAGACCCTTGTCTCACCCATTGGGGGACATGTACCTTTTATATTTCCTTATACAAGTTACATGGAAACCTGGACATGGAAATCATTTATTCATTTCTCAAGAAAAATGGCAAAAATCCACTGGTACCAAATGTGAGCTTTTCCTTTTTCTAACTGCTCTTTGCCAACAACTATTAATAAAACAAATTAAATTATTAGACTGTCAAAATAGGCAATTTCACTTGGAATCTGGAATTATCATGACAGGAATGTTTCACTATTGTCTGAAATTATATAGACTCCGGGAAAAAAAAGATAATTAAAATTGTGAGAAACAGCATTCATTTCCTATGTTCATGTACGATTAATAGATTTATAAGAGTTCACTTGAAGCTGGGGTGGAGGATTTGGGGAGAAAATGGCAATTCGAATCCAAATACCTCAACCGCTCCACTTGTTCTCTTTGGTCCCTCCCTGACATGCTCTACACCAACAACGTCGTGCCAAATTGAATGGACAGTCCCAACAGCCAATAAGAACAGAAAATCGGAGCCTCGCTCTGATTGGTCAAAGTATACAGCTCATGTTAACTTTGACCAATCAGAAATCACATACCCCAGCTTTAAGTCAACATGTTAGACCTTGGCCTCACCCATTGAGGGACCATGTTACTAAAATTACTAATACAAGTTAGATGCAAGACATACAAAAAAGACACATGATGCATCTGTGTGGACCCATACATCTCTAAAAACCTTTACACTTAAATACACAAAGGCATTTCTACAGTATAATGGAAGCAGATTGTACCATTGATTAAATGCACCATTCTCAAATATATCAAACTTTTTCAGATAGTGACTAATGAGATCACAGTTACATGAAGTTGTACCCCCACAGACTGGTTGGCTTCACTCACAGTGATAGGATGAGGAAGGATCTTATAGAGGAGGCAGTTGGTGCAGTTCAGACTTGTGTTAAAGATGCCCCTGAGGCCTCCCCCTTCAAAGGCATGCCGGCTTCAACCAATTGGGAGGAGACCCTAGGGGGCGACCCAGGACACGCTGCAGGGAGCACATCTCCCATCTGGCCAAGGGGCACCCTGGGATACCGCAGGCATGAGCTGGAGAAAGTGTAGGGAAAGAGTGTCTCTTCTCCTCTGTGAATATATTATATGATAAGAAAGTAAAAGTAAAGTGAGTTCATTGTAAGGCAAGGCAAGTGTATTTTTTACGGCATAATTTAGACACAAGGCCATTCAAAGTGCTCTACAGGGATATAAAATACATCAAGAATTAGACATTAAAATTGCATTTAAAAAAAATAAGTAAAAACAAAGTAATTACATCAAGATTAGAAAAGTGAATAATAAATGGATGAAAATTAAAAATAAAATAAAGAATACAGGTTAGAAGGAAAACAGTAAAGTCTTCAGATTTGATTTCAAAGAGCTGAGAGTTGCAGCAGACTTCAAGTTTTCTGGGAGTTTGTTCCAGATATGCGGTGCATGAAAACTAAAAGCTGCTTCTCCTTGTTTAGTCCTAACTCTGGGGACTGTAAGTAAACCTGTCCCAGACGACCTGAGAGCTGTGGACGGTTCATAACGTAGCAGATCAGAAATGTATTTTGGCCCTAAACCATTCAGTGCTTAATAAACCAACCATCAGTATTTTGAAATCAATTATTTGATTAATGGGAAGCCAGTGTAAAGACCTCAGAACTGGGGTGAGGTGATCCACTTTTTTGGTCCTAGTGAGGACTCAAGCAGAAGCGTTCTGAATTTGCTGAAGCTGTCTGATTGATTGTAATAAACATAGCTGCAAGAACACACAACATTCTCAAACATTGAAATAAGGCTGTAAATGACGAAATGTAGGAAATGGTCACTGGGGTAAATCTTGTTAAAACGCGTGCTGATCTCCTCCTGACTTTTATTCTAACGGTATATTATCATTATAAAAGATGGGGCTCAGCTAGCCCACGGACACATGTGCACTTAAACAAACTCACAGACAGCATTACAAGAGTTCAGGACAGGTTTATAGACTCAGGAGAGGGGAGTTGGGGGCTCATTAATTATTATAATGCGGTTTAATGGGAGTGTCTGCTATGGATTGAACATTTTCTCTCGTTCGCTATCTCTGCGAGGATGTGTTTGAACTCTGTGTTAGACTCAGATAACATTGCTCTTCTCCATCTCTTTCTCTCTCTCACACACACACACACACACACAGGGATACGCACATACTAAGATTCCCCAGAGCACAGAGTTTAGTGTTTTATCTGTAGCTGGGAGCTGCGCGGGGTTAGAAGCCTGTTCCCAGGAGCACAGTCAGCATGGCAAGAAGGGGAGAGAGCATCTTTAACATCAATTAATCTTCGTCTCCCTCTCTGTCGTTTCATCTTCTGGCTTTCTCCCTCTCTCTCTCTCTCTCTCTCTGTCTTTCTCTCTCTCTTCTCTCTCTCTCCCTCTTCTCTTTCCCTCTCTCACTATCTCCTTCCTTTACGTTTTTCACTAGTTTTTTGTTCTGGTCCCTACTCTTGCCATCCTGTATTCTTTCTGCTTGCTGCGTGTCATCTGGCCTCTTTGGCTCAATTATAACGTACAAAGGGCATTCCCATCATGCACCAGTGCATCATAACTCTGTGCCTTTCTAACATCAGCATAAACCCCTTAAAGTGTAATCACCCTAACATGTGCTCACAGACACACACACACACACACACTTTTCAAACTCTCACTCTTCTCTCCCCGGCTTTAGTATTATCATAGACCCTCTCGGGGATAGATTTATTTTAATGCGCATGTAGGGACACATTTAAACTATGAATAAAAAAGAGAAAAATATACATTGGACCAATCTTTGAGTATTTACAGTATTTTATGTGAACCAAACGGCGTGTGCTCAACCCTTTACTTTTACATTAAAACCTACACTTTATTCACAATCCCATCTCTTCTGTCTCCCTCTCTGGTGGATAAAGCATTCTGTTTATACAACCTTTAAAACAGATTGTTGCTGGTCTGCTATTTACAATATAAATAATATAATATTCTGCTTCAGTTTGAGTGGAGATTCTTAGAACGTCTTGATAACGTTTTACTGCTGGATGTTTGAACTGTGATTCAACCATTCACTGCAGAGGCACTTCTCTCATATAACCTCGTCCTTCCTAAACTGATACTATGCAAAAAACATACGAACACAAATTACAATTGATGAGATGAATTTCAATGAGAAATTGGGTCATTTTGCAACAGAGAATAGCAGCCTAGGTTTGGCATTTCACTTTTGCAAGCATAGCAGATATTTTTAATCAAGAGAATGAAATTAATCTCAACATGGAAATATTGAAATATGGGGGTCTATGATATATATAAATCCACTTATTGTTACAAAAAAATAAAAAGCACAACACTGCAAACTGTATCTCTGTATCTTAAGGCTCCCAGTCTGTGTGTAAAGACTCAGCCTCCTTCCTCTTGGTGCTAAATGTTATGTGTATCTTTGTGCTTAGTTCCCACAGCACCTCCGCAGGAAGTGGAAGTTGTAGCTATCAACTCGACGACCATCCGCTTCACCTGGAACCCTCCGCCTCAGCAGTTTATTAACGGCATCAACCAGGGATACAAGGTACGGCTTGACATGTGTGTTACAATGCAACGTAGTAGAGAGGAAGACCTCCAACCCATTGAATAGTTGACTCCAAACTATTGCCAGTAAACTTGTGAACAACCTCACCCTGGATGTTCAACTCAAAGGTCATACCCCAGGATGCATTGCTTTACCCTTGTTTACACATATCCTCAGCCAAGCCCAAGTGAGGGATAAGCCGTGGGTAGAAAAGGACTGATGGAGGTATAGTGGATGGAGAGAGAGGAGAAAGTGTTCAGAAGAAAGGTGGAGCGAGAGACTGAAGAGAAATAAGAGATAATAATAATGAGGCCGGATAATGGGGAGCGCAGGATTGAATAGTGTGAGGGATATAGATGTACTAGTTCTGTTATGTGATTTATTCTACACTTCAATGTGGGACCCAAGCCCTCAGGAGCTGATTAACATGACAAAGAAAACACGTCAAATTCTTGCTGTGCATCACTATGTGCGTGCGTGCATGTGCCTGCACGTGTGAGTGCATTTTAAGGAGTGTGAGTGTGTTTGTTGCTTGTAAATACTATATGGCTTTCCATCTGTTTGATGTGGCTCTCTGATGTTGTCTCCGTATGCCAGTATTACCACTCTAAATCAGTGGAGCCTCTCGGTGCTGCTGCACAGTGCACACGTGGGTAAGCGTCTTAGTGTTGTGCTGGTTAGAGGACATTAGATAATGATATTAATTAAAATCGGATATGAAGTGAAGCCTCCTCTCATCTCATCCCCCGAAGATCCCCGACTGTATACAATACCCTAAATAATCTATCTATCTATCCACAAATCAAGCAACCAATCTCCCTTAGCTTACTGATAATCATACATTAGGTTTATTCAGAGCACACTCAACAGACCGTTTTTCATAAAACAGATCTGTCTGAATTTGCATGGCTCTTCTTCTATATACAGCTCTCCAAATGATCATTGTCTCTGGTTTTTAATATTTTTAGGTATGTGTTTGTGTAAAAATTAACATTTTATTTGTTTTATTGTACTGACAACGGATTGGCATTGATCCCAAATACCAAATGAAAATATTGTCTTCAAGAGCATTTCCTTTAATTAATGTAGAGATGTCGGGTCTCTTACATTTTCCCAGAGCTGTAAAAGAGGTTAGATAACAGAATGGCTTGACAGTGAATTATGCAGAAGAAAACAAACTCCTACTGTTAGTGGCTCAAAAAAGTAAAAGACTGAGCCAACACACATGGCTCCAACTGTGATGTTTCCAGTTTGTACCACAGTGTTTGCTCTTTCTGTCTGTTCCCAGGTAAACTTGGGGACAGCACTATACTGCATTGTGTCCTTCACAGCACTTTGGGGTTTCTGTTGCGATGGGGTCCAAAATGCACACGTTACTATAGCCACAGCAGACCCAATCTTCTCCAGCACCCTTTAATAGTGGACTAGAATCAGTTGCTTGAGGAGAGCCAGATCAGCACTCTTTTACTGCACCCAAACTGTACTGGGCTGATAATAAATTACAATGGAAAACCTTATTTTACCATGACAGACTGGGTGCAGTGCAGCAGCCTTAAGGCATAGAGAAACGCAGCCACTCAACTGTCTCCTGGTATCACAGACATCTCCGTAACAGGAGATCCCTGGTTTTATTTTATGGCTTTTCCTATATTGCATATCATAGGTAACGTGAAGCAGGGTTTACGGTGGGACAGCATTTTTGGTGCATCTGGCAACATAAATGTGTATTTTGTAGATATATTCAAAGCAAATTGCTATGTACATTGGGGTGGCTTTGCTGCTACTCTTCACACAACTGAAACGACCAGGGGCCTATTGCATAAAAATGGAATTAAGATATCCAGGATGATTGATAAAGCCAGCCTTGACAAAGTCTAGCCTGGGCACTTTGGATTAGTCAGTTGCATAAACGCCAATCCAGGATGAAAAGGGGCCGCTTTGTCAAGCCAGGTGTAAGTCATTCTGTTAAGTGCCAGCCCACAGCTTTCAGAAGTAGACCCAGAGATCGAACACAGATTTACTGATGTAAAAATGTAAAAGACGGCCCATTTTCCCACAATGCCTTGCTAGTTTAAACCGTAAGTCAGGGGGCAGTTCATTTCATACAGCAGATGTCATCTCTGCCAACTAATCTTGATCATTGTTTTATGATAAAATTGTTGACAGTGAGCAGTCTGCAGGTGCATTTAAAAAATAGAATATCATGGAAAGTCAATTCAAAAAGTTAAACTTTCATAGATATTCATTACACAAAGTGAAATATGTCAGGCCTTCTTTGTGGATGATTGATTGTTCATGGAATAAAAAATCCAGTATCTCAAAATATTAGAATATTGCATACAACCAATCAGAAATGTCGACCTTCTGAAAAGTATGTTTATTCTAGATTAATTTCACTTAAAGCTGCAGTTGAGAGTTTTTTTACTGTAATATTTGGCAAAACTGTCATAATAGCCATTCAGCTATATGTAGGTGAAGTGGTCTGAAAATATGTTTTTATCACTTTGCTCCCCCCTGCCTCTGTGTGCTGCCCCCCAAAATTGCCACCGCTCATGTTAATTTTGACCAATCAGAGCGAGGTCAGATTCTCCGTTCTCATTGGCTGTGGGACCTTGGCAACGACGTTGATGCGTCAGTTGCGTGAGCGTTCACGACCCTAGCAGTCTGACACTAGCCTACTGTTTGGTACTTGGCTACTACGGCGGACAGCGAGTAGCAATGTCTTCACAAACAAACCCTCAATTTACCATTCCCAGGATACCAACAACTAACACCGCTAAGACAGCAAAAAAACGAGGAAAGACGAATGTTGAAAAGTTAACTGCTGAAAGGGAGACGGAGAGAGCTCGAAAAAAAGTACATTCAAGTTCATTTTAATGTAATTATAATTCAGTTAATTATAAATGGTTCAGGTTAAATAATAAAAAAGAAGAACTATTTAACTAAATGACAATGCAGTCTTTTATGTGGTACCTTAAAACAGGTTATTGAAACTAAAGCATTACACAGAATATCATGGAATAACTGTTAAACACCTTGATTTCAGATCGGAGTGACAGCTGACTGAGCCAATCAGGCAACAGAATAAGTTTATCCTTTACATTTAGCTTGGTCAGGACCAGGCTAAACGTAAAGGACACATCTCCATGGTAACTTATGTCCCTCCGCTTTTATGCAACCGGATCATGGCAAACGCAAGCCAGGATAACCGAAATATCCTAGGTTAATCCCTTATTTTAGTTTTATGCAACAGGCCCCTGGCAGGGTTAATTAGAATAAGGCAGAATGATTAAAACATTACATTACAAACAATACATAAACATCAACTACAGCTCCAATATGTCTTAAGGGTGTCACCTCATTCACCCCTCCCCATACAGTTTGCTGTTTACTCTAGTGAGCCATCAATTAATACAATATTTCTCATTTGCTTTGGCACATTTCTCAAAAATGTTTTTAAAGTTTGCAGTAACTTTCCGAAACTGCTTATACGTGCAGAAAAACACTATAGTTTACTAGTGCAGGAGGCTGTTACTCACCCTGAATCTTTTATTCATAGCAAAAGCCGAAATTACATGTTATGTTGACATTGTCTCACACCAAGGCGGTCAAAATGTTTATATGTTTTGTCAGAATGACAGTGGACTCTGGACGTGTGTTTCTCATCTCCTATTTTCTTGTATTTTCCTACACGATTTCACTGACAATGAATGCCCAGGGTACCACACTGGTATTTTTCTGAAGCTAACTGCTGAGTCCATGATCCATTGTGTCAGGTTCCACTTTGTAAAGCAAAAGGGCACTTACATTTGCATGTGGTGAGAGGAAAAACAACAAAAGAAAATCAGAAATGGTTACACTACACAGTACTATGTACTGCTAAAAGAAAAAAACTGAACAAAACCATCAATACCAATAAACATGTACTTTGGACAGAAAAAACATAGACCCTGTATTATCAGCTGATACCACAGTAACAAGATACAGTTACGGTATGTCTGTTTCCCCTCCATCTTGCTCACAAATGCAAATGCAAATTATGAAATCAGATTTTAATAAACAGATATTTTTGAGATTAAAATCATTTAACTATAGAATGTACATCTATTTCAATCACAAAGACAGCCCATAATTGTTCAAATTGTAGACAACTTTTCATAGTAATTTGCCTTAAACTGCCTAAATATTAGCAAATTGCAGCAACGACTTAGAAATGTTCTTTTGTACAAAGGTAACAAAATGTTGTATAGAATTTCACATCCTGTTCTGATGACTGCAACTGAGAACTGAGCCAAAGCCACTGAGAAAAAACTATAAACATCATTTTGGAATATTTGCAGTCTCACAATGGTAATTTTCACATTTTTAGAATGCAATGCATTGCATTGTGGGATTGTGAGCAGATGATAGTGACATTCAAAACCCTAAAGGGGGTAATTTTGATATTTCAGATATATATTTTTATATAGACAGTAGGGGTGGGAATCTCTTGGCACCTCACGATTCGATTCGATTCCGATTCCGAGGTCAACGATTCGATTCAAAATCGATTCTCAATGCATCTCGATGCAATTTTTTTTTTACGTACATACCTATGTGTGATTTTCAAAAATATATTTATATGCACATCTGAGTTTGCTACTCAGAGTTTGCTAATCACTTCCTACTTTTGTGATGATCATTAAATACAATCAACAGATGAATTACCTTCTCTAATATTGTAATAGAGAAAAAGCTTTTCTTGACACAAATATGACTTTCTATGACCAGTGCAATAATCAATGCAGCTTTCAACACAATATGGAAGTATGTAAAAACTAAACCGATTCAGTTTAATTTTCTTTCTACTCTTGTGAATCATGTTTCTATAGGATTTATATTCTATTATTTTCTATGTCATTTCAACACATTGTGCAAAAAGTATGGCTTGGAATTCAGCTCTCATACAAAAACGTAAACAGACTCGCACTTGTTTGGTGTGTATGCGCAGTGGCGCAGGAAATACTAATATTAAATAACTAATATTACATTTATTTATTTTTTATTTATAAATCGATTATTAACTTTTATGAATCGATTCGGAATCGTTCGAGAGAGAATCGCGATTAATCGGAAAATCGATAATTTTATTTAATAGACAGTTTAAAGAATCTCTCTTTGTAAAAGTCCATTGCAGCACAGAAAATAGTGGTACATTTGCTCTCTGCTGGAACGACCTCTCAGCGGCATTGGCTGAGCAGTGAACGGTTATTGGGTTTTCCGGTACATTATGGTCAATGAAACATTCACTCACCATTTCAAATGGTTTTTCCAACACTTTCTGCATGTGGCAACTACAATGGATGGTATGGTTAAGATGATGCTCTCTCTTACAGTTGTAGGCTGCCCATGTAATAATAGGGATTTATACTGTACATATTACAGCAGTCAACATTGTTAATGTTCGCTATTGTTACTGTTGACTGGGCAGAGAATAAACCAGAGGAGAGTGAAAATAGTCTACGATACTTTGATGCTTTGAAACAGCAGGTGAAAGCATTGAGAGCACAGAGTAGTGAGGCATTTTGCCCACAGGTCAGAGTTATTTGAAGTTATCAAATAGAAAATATACTTTGCTTTGCACCCCTACAGGCAATGCAGTGAGAGGAACAAATGTATGTGGATGTCTCTGACATTTGGAGTTCTATAATTATATGGAGCTGTTGTTGTTTTGCATTTACATGTCACTAACCCTTAATTTTTTAATGAAAACTCTTAAAAAGGACTTATGATGCTTTTTCAATCATAACAGAGAGGGGTTTGCAGGAGGGGGACGAGGGGGCGGAGAAGGACGAAGCCTTGTGTTGACAGGGAATGCTGAATGCACCCAGATGAGAGGAAGAGCTTCCCGAAAATCTACATGTTTTTTTGTGCTGTGATTCGTGTCAGGTTGCTCTATAGGAGTCATTAATGAGAAATTAAGACCAGAAAAGTAGTATAATAGGAGATCTTTAAGTTCGCATTTTACCAGGACCTATAAATAACAGGGGCCATATAACAGTGTTGCCCATGGCTAATCTTTTTATTATGAATATGGAAGTGTATGCTTTTCACCGTTTGTTTTTGTGGCTGAAGCAATATCATAAACCAAACCGCCGGGGTTCAGAATATAAATCAAGCCTAACAGTGGAGATGAATTAACCTTTCAGCAGACGCTAAGTTGGACGGATAATCAAACTTACTGTTTGCCTCAGATTCTGTTTTGACTGATAATGGCTTGCTGACTGTGTGTCACGTTCATACGTAAATAAATTCTTCAGTTTTCATTTGTTGAGATGCAGATACGTTTTCCGCGGGGGGATGAAGCATGAATATTGTTTTGTCATATTGACAAATTGCTAAATAGCATTTAGCAGTTTAAAACTTTATTGATGAAAAAGCCTTGGGTATCAGCCTCATTCAAAATAGATTCACCATAGCCTATGCTGTAGTGAAAATAACTTTTGTCTCATGCATGCATTCTGAGTAATAGAATTTTCGATTTGGTTGCCTAAAGCTAAGACTAGGGATTTAAAATAATGGCTAAATGAAAATATACAACAAAAACACAACAAAGCAAAGGCTATTTAAGTTTCTAATGTGGACTGGTTGAAACGAAGGCTCAATAGGTATTATTGCCCTTTGTACTGCGTTATTTTACCGTTTGTGTTCTGTGTTGTGTCTCCTGTATGTTTAGTTAGTCTGTAACTTTGTGTTGCTGCTGATGCCTACCTGAACAGGTCTCTCTTGTAAATGAGACCCTGGGTCTCAATGTGATTTTACCTGTATAAATAAAGGTTAATAAAAAAAAAAAAATTGGGAACCTAAACGCCAACAATATCAATATTCTTCTCCCTTAACACAGCTGCTGGTGTGGCCAGAGCAGTCTCCAGAGGAGGTTATCGTGGTAACCATCACCCCGGACTACCCTGGATCACGCCACACCGGATTGGTCAGCGGACTCAAGAAATTCACCTGGTACTTTGGCTCCACCCTCTGCTTTACAACACCTGGAGACGGCCCCCGCAGCTCGCCAACCCTGCTGCAGACACACGAAGACAGTAAGTATTCACTCACTCACACACACACACACACACACACACACACACACACACGCATGCACACGTCATTGTAA
Source organism: Ammodytes marinus (assembly GCF_949987685.1). Lineage (NCBI taxonomy): Eukaryota > Metazoa > Chordata > Actinopteri > Uranoscopiformes > Ammodytidae > Ammodytes > Ammodytes marinus. The sequence continues at coordinate 8,695,016 of NC_137235.1, read as the reverse complement.
ATGAAGAATTTTGTGCTGCTAGGATAGGGGTATATTTTTTATAAAATATGTAAGGTAGTGTTTTTGTAAACTTTTTTTATCCTATGTATTTATATCATTGTATCTTGCAATCCTTTTAATGTTTAATCTCATTATTGTGTCTTGTTTAGTTTAGTACTTTTTGTTGTTCTTACCTGCTCAGGGACTACAGGTGGAAAATAGCAGTTTGCTAAAACCTGGTACAATGCATCTCTCCTTGTTTTAAACAAGGTTAATGTTTGTTTTGTACACTGTCCCTGTTCAAATAAAGTTACATAACATTACAAAGCCAGAAGAGAGCACCAATAACCCTCTTAAAAAGCCTTTTCCTGTGATTATTAATTAAAGTTTGTTGACTTGCTCCGTGTTCAATCCAGCTGTTTTTCTCAATGTGACACACAGCTGTGTACACCATTTCTATATTCAAACAACCCCTCTCCTCCTCCGTCTGACTCTGACTCTTTAAAGGGGATTGATTCACATCAAGCATACCTGCATTTATAGCCTACTGTTCCATGGATAAACATAATCGCTGCCACTCCCAGTTGCAAGTACACACGCAGGCAGCCGCACCGTCAAATAAACACAATAGCCCATAGGCAGACATACAAGCAATTATTACCAACCAACAATTATCGAGTGGGCAAGGAATATTAGAAGCCATGGGGTACACACACATCAACACATCTGCACACACACACACTCCCACACACACAGATATTGATTGGGTGCTGGGCGTGTTACAGGGTTAACGGTGGGTGTAATTCTTGCTTGATGATAGCTTTTTGCGTTTGTGTGTGTGTGTGTGTGTGTGTGTGTGTGTGTGTGTGTGTGTGTGTGTGTGTGTGTGTGTGTGTGTGTGTGTGTGTGTGTGTGTGTGTGATTGAATGTCTCAGATGAATAGCTTAATCGCTCTGCAGGGAGAGGGGTTAGAGAGCCATACATGAAATGAGAAACGACAGGCATGCATGCACCTGAGTGTGTGTGTGTGTGTGTGTGTGTGTGTGTGTGTGTGTGTGTGTGTGTGTGTGTGTGTGTGTGTGTGTGTGTGTGTGTGTGTGTGTGTGTGTGTGTGCTGGCCTGGTGGACAATGCAGAAGTGATTAGGAGATGGTGATTGTAGTTAAAGAGCAGAAGTTAATAGATAGATAGATAGATAGATAGATAGATAGATAGATACTTTATTTATCCCGAGGGAAATTCAGGAATAGGTTGCATAGACAAGTGTGTCTTTTTATGTTGGGCTGTTTTACTAAAATCTATAATGAAGAAGTTAAAATACAACTTTGATTGATTTTATTTGACCATTTTGATATAAAATATGAACAGCAGTCTGTGTTATATATTAAAATACATACATTGTCAGGGACGAAAAGGCTTATTTCCAATATTATATATATATATATTATTTGGTTTAGTATTATCAGTAACATATGGGTTGTTTTTTTCAGCACCGGGACCTGTTCGCCAGCTGAGTTTCACAGAAATCTTGGACACATCACTCCGAGTCGGCTGGGCTGAGCCAGAAGACAAGAACGGCATCATCACTGGTAAGAACATTACATCGTATGATATGATCAAAGCTCTAAGCAGGGACTCATAATGTCCTCCGCCACCTCCATCTTCACGCACTTATCAAGAAACTTGTATTTGAACGGGTTAGTCTCAGTTTAAGTTAGAATATTCCTGCAAGAAACACGCAATGTTTAGACAGCGTTTCTAATTATAAAGCTATTCTTTCAGGTAGACAAGTACATTGTTTAGAATTACTCATTAAAGAAAAAGAAGAAGAAAAGGAGAGCAGCAGTGAGAGAGAGAGAGAGAAAGAGAGAGAGAGGAGCCCTTAACACTTCTTTAGTTTCTTCACTTTTCCTCCGTTTAGTCTTGTGTTTTTCTGCCTGGCTTCCACAGCCTCTTTTCCCCCCTCGTCTGTGACACTGTCTTTGTGTACAACTGATTCACCATCAGCCTAATCCCTTCTCTCTGCAGCTTGTCTTCTCACATTATCTCCAACATGCCCCCAACCCACGCCTTCCGACACCCTGGGTGTTGTTTGTGCAGCACACATCACAGAGCTCAAAGCATCTTACCTCCCGATTCACTTTTCCTTTGTCTCTGTTAGACAATGGTGCTGGTGAACAAGACAATCTGCAGTGAATTATATGATCGCACCATGTTGTGTGTCTTTGCTTGTATTCATATGTGTCGGTGTGTGTGTGTGTGTGTGTGTTCACATGGCCGCACCATTTTGCAGCAGTCATCATCAGGCACTTACCACAGCAAGGCCACAGTCTAAAACATCACCAGGCTGCAGTGGATTGATTCACAGTTGGCTTTACACACTGGGAACAATGGTTATTCAATCAAGGTCACCTTGCACATTTACTTCTCTTCTCCTCAACCTGCTTTTCATCCAGCACCTGGTGAGCAGAGAGACAGATGAGGGACCATTCATGCTCTCTCCAGGGCTTTACACACACACACACACACACACACACACACACACACACACACACACACACACACACACACACACACACACACACACACACACACTCACACACACACACACTCACGCACACACATAGAAAGAAGGTGGAGGATGATGCATGATTGTGAAGATGCAAAGGGACAGACCGGGGATTTTGACTGTAGTTCAGCCCTCCCGCACTCCTTTTCTCCTTTTTGGCTCTGTGCTCCTCATTACGTGTGTGTGTGTGTGTGTGTGTGTGTGTGTGTGTGTGTGTGTGCCTGCATGCGTGCACCTGTGTGTGTGTATATGATTGTGCACGTGTGTGTGCACGTGTGTGTGTGTTTATGTGTGTTTGTGAGCATACATGTGTACTCACGTCTACCTACACCTTTATTAACTCAGCATGTATGCTCCCCCCTCCCTGCTGCAGGCTATGTGCTGTGGTGGGATGTGTCTGGCGTGGAGTCCAGCCGTGAGGAACGTTCTCTGTCCAACTCCACACTGCAGTTCCAGCTGACCGGCCTCACCTCCACCACCGTCTACACACTACAGGTGGCAGCGCTGACCGCCGCGGGCAGGGGCGTGGTCACACCCTCCACCATATCCACTGGAGTCCCACCAGGTATACAGTACATTAAATACACACACACACACACACACACACACACACACACACACACACACACACACATATATATATATATATATATATATATTCGCACAACACACACACACACACACACACACACACACACACACGTATATTCGCAAAACACACACACACACTCACACACTCACACTGACGATCACAAATTCTCACACACCCACACACAAACACATTATCTCACACACACACACACACACACACACACAAACACACAAATTATATCACACTCTCTCTCACACACACACACACACACACACACACACACACACACACACACACACACACACACACACATAAACAGTAGTCTGGAACAGTGGATGTTAGAGAAAAAGATTTTCCCTTGCACTTGTGTGTGTGTGTATATGATTGTGCACGTGTGTGTGTGTGTGTGTGTGTGTGTGTGTGTGTGTGTGTGTGTGTGTGTGTTGTGTAGCAGAGTAAATATGACTGATGAGCTCTTACGAGTGCCATTGTCTTTCCTCGGGCTGATAAGTGGCTGTTACTGTGCATCCATGAATCATCACCCACACAGGCAACACACACAATCACATGCACTGCCACACTCAAGAGTTAGTCTTTTACAGCTGTAGTGGGGGGGGTGTGTGTATGTTGTTTACCCCTCATACACACCACCACGCTGGTGAGCACGATGAGTTTGTATGATTGGACTAAGGCCAAGATGCAATCATTATCAATGCTGATTAACTGCAAATGGCAAAGTGGAGGCAATGCAGCAATGAGAGGGGGGCAAGAGACGATCGAAAAGAACTGAAGAAGGGAGAGCTTGTCGCAAAAACATAATGAGGGAAGAACGGGGAGCAGAAGAGAAAAATGCAATCTCCAAAGAACAGAAGAGAAAAAAGACTCAGAAGATGGACGGAGAGGCAGCGGAGGAGAAGAAAGAGAAAACCCCTGTACTCGTACAGCCAGGATTTCTGTCCTAACATTTTCTGATAAGTAATTTATGAATAAAAGCTGAAAAAGTGAAAGCAAGATGGATACAGACAGTTCTTAGATTCAGAGAGGTTATTCATTAATTCATGAAAGTAAAAGACTGAGGGAAAGACGGAGGGCTGAAGATTAGGGGGAAAAGAACTAAAGAATGAGCAGAGAGAGGGAAAGAGAGAAAGAGAGAGGGATCCACTGAGCATAGTTTCTTGTCTTGTTTATTTATTCATGTATTCATGGAGTTGAGAGAATTTTGTCATTCATCTGAGCAAGGCATCTGATATCAACATTTCCGCATTATAACCCTCTTACAAGTTTGCTGCGTGCACTTACACAGCAATGCTAGCCGACAGCTGTAATTTGTTTTTGTGTCACACGTGTACCCTGTACCTGTAGTTGGAATAAATATTGCCTTGTTACCATAATAAACCAACAAACCCCAGTCATGTTAAATTGCACTTTCTCGATAAAAAATCCCCCTCAGATATTCTACCAATCCGTCTGATGTGTCCCAGTTTAGTGATGTGTCGCAACACGCACGCACACACACACACACACACACACACACACACACACACACACACACACACACACACACACACACGCCATTTGGTTTAACACATCGGCTTTACGGATCTGTATTCTGCCATGTTCAGCAAATATGATGCTTGTGATGCCACCGCAGAATTGGATGGATTACAGCGGATCACGCTAAAGCACTTACAGCATCCGGGGATAGCAAGTATTAACCAAACACACAGGGATGAGAAGTGGTTGAGAAGTGGGGCCTCAAGTGCTCTGTCTTGTTGTGATTGAGTGGGACAATTAAGTGCAAAGTGGATTGTGATAATTTTTTATTATGTAAATGTCAATAGCAAATACAAGCGCCGTATATGTCATTTGTTAAGACATGATTTGAAACAACAACAACAGAAAACAGGACTTTAGCATGAGTTGCATTTGTCAATTCAATCCAAAAGCTCTCAGCGAATAAGTCAATTAAGGGCCAGTTTGAAAGGTGGAGTTATTTGCCTTTTATTGGAGTATTTAGTTCTGGTTGAAGTGTGCATACAAAACATAATATTATTCCTCTTCTTTTTTATTCCATTTAGACAATAAATTAATAAAACTCACCCCAAGGAGAACAATAAAAGTCTTAGTTAATTAGTCTCCTGGTTCGCTTGTTGACCAAATTCAGTGCAGCTCTCTGCTTAAATTTGACAGGCGCAACCACTCAAACTTTTTAGTCGATGATATTTAGCAGCAAATGCCAAGAAACAAGTGTGTGTGGGCTGTGCCAACGATGCTGTAATCAGAGAAGTTTCTTTGTGCTGTAAGCTCAATTGTTCTCTCCCTCCAATTGTTGATACCGTCCAGTTTGTGCTGTTTGCCAGTTGGGGGAAGACTGTTACCTGCTAATTATTTTTCCTGAACAAGTTAGCCTCACAAAATGGCGATTAAATAATTGGTGTTGCTGTATTTCATTATCATATATTATAAGTTGGGGGGAAGGAGACTGCCAGATACATTTCCTGTCACTCACTAACTGCCATGGACACGGGACAATGTTAGAATATGAATGGGTCAAATATAATTTACGAGACTTGCAGCGTACTCAGACATTTATAGGCCTTAAATGGACTTTAGTGAACTGTGCATTTAATCCACCTCTCGCCTGCACACTGGTGTACAGATTTATCTCTCTGTATTGGATTGTCAACCTTGGAAATATGAATTCAATCCCTCTGACAGAGTGATATACAGCTGTTGCATAAGTTTTTGTGCTTTGAAAAAATGTGATTTTTTTTTCTGTGACTTAACTTTTATTTTCCTTTTTATATGCCTGAGCAGGGTTTAAAAAAGCCTTTCTTGTACTCAAGTTATTTTAGGAAACATGATATCCTGTTTTTATGTTTTCTATCATCAATATGTTTGATGCAAGTAGTTCATAAGGGTTAAACCATGTTAGAGTTCTGAACACTTTTGCATTATCTATATTTTTATTCCTTCATGGAAAAGTCTTATGAAAAAAAAATTGTATTTCTTTTTATCTTGTTTATTTCTTTTGATATATCCCTTTGAAATAATTTGACATGCTGTTATGACTTTTTTTTGTTTGTTTTTTTTGCTTTAACAAACAACACAACTTTGTAAATATATGCTTATTATTACAGTTGTTTTCTGCAGCTCCATCCAGCAAGCACAAAAGTACTTTTATATCATTAACTCCCTATTGAGACATCATAAATAGACAGACTACATTTTCTTTTCATAAATAAAATGATGAGCGTTCCAAACTAAATATTCTGAAACAAATATTTAGCTGGAATACATAAATGGCAGTGGTAAAATAAATTCCTTCCACTACTAGCCGCACAATAGAAAAAAAAGTTATCGTTGTTTGTCGCTCTGAGTAAAGCCTTTTTCTGTTGGTTCTCTATCTTCAGAACTTCCTGGTGCACCATCCAACTTGGTCATCTCCAACATCAGCCCTCGGACGGCAACACTTCGGTTCCGCCCTGGTCTGGATGGGAAAACTGCCATATCACGATGGGTAGTTGAAGGCCAGGTGTGTGTGTGTGATTGGTTTAGTGGTACTTGCTAATTCTGACACACAGCATGAGAAAAAACTATTCGTTAACATACCGTGTTCCTCTTTAACAGGTAGTGAAGGAGGACGGAAAGGAAGATGCGTGGAAAGTTGTCTACCAGAAGGAAAACCAGCCAGATGCAGACACTCTGGAGATCCCTGACCTCACTCCGTTCACTCAGTACAGGTGAGCAGCAGACACACACACACACACACACACACACACACACACACAAACCTTAAGTGCTACTACACGCATACATTCACAAAATAAAAACTCTCCTCACACACATCTCACTCTCCGCCAGTTTCTGCAGTAACTGCAAGACCCGGGTGAAGTTAGATAAATCACACAGACACACAGAGAGACAGTTCCATCCTAGACTTTTTGTGTTTGTCAGCACCTTCACAGCTGCTGCATGCAGATCCTTATTACCCTCCCGCGACTAGCTAGAAGGGGCTGGAGAGGGGAGGGGGAGAATAAAGGTGATGAGAAGGCATGGAAGGGCAGCAGAAAGCATCAAAGAGCAAGAAGAGACAAAGGGATGAGAGAGAAGTAGAATAGGAAATACAGGAGGAAAGAGGAGTGTCTGTAATCCCTGCTCAAGGGCCGTGGGGAGCCTGCAGTTTTTAAACGTGATCTAACGTCACTCTGAACAGCAGCAGCTCTCCCTCCTTTTTCTCTCTTTCTCTAACTCTCTCTCTCTCTCTATCACTCTCTCTACCACTTTGAGTATTTGTCAGTGTATCTTTCTGTCTCTACCTCTTGCCCTTTGTATATCCGCCTTCATCTGTAATCATATCATGCGGGCGGGCGTGTGTGTGTGTGTGTGTGTGTGCAGTGTATGTGTTGCACACTCAGGGATTATGTTTTCCCATGTGACACCGTTGGGACCTTAGATGAAGTGATGCACTTGTCTGTGTTCTTTATCCCTTGCTTTACGTCCCTCTTCTTTACACCCTGCTCACTGTCTCCCAATACTGAACGAGAACACAAAGCAGTCCTCTCTCACACGCACGCTCGCAAGTTTTATCACTCACACCCACACCGATGCACGGTTGCTTTTAGAAATAACGACTGCAACAAACACTCCCGTGTGTTTGTGTGTGTGTGTGTGTGTGTGTGTGTGTGTGTGTGTGTGTGTGTGTGTGTGTGTGTGTGTGTGTGTGTGTGTGTGTGTATATATGTGTGTGTGTATATGTGTGTGTATATGTGTGTGTGAGTGTCGTCCATAGGTTTTTATTGTTTTTTCTAGAGCTAAATAATACAGTTTAAAGATGTTTTATTGACTGTGAAGTCCACTGGTTCTCATGTTGACTGAGATATTCTGGGATATTCTGAAGGTGTGAGTTACATTATGGATCCACTCTATATGTCCCAACCCTCGTAAGGAGGACGCACCCGAGACCTCCTCATGACCAATACACTAAAGTTGTTGTTTTAAAATCTGTGAAATGTCCCTTTAACTGTGCTCTGTGTGTCCTCTCCAGGTTCAGGATGCAGCAGGTGAACATTGTGGGCTCCAGTTCCATTAGCGCCCCCTCCAGGCTCATTCAAACACTGCAGGCTGCCCCCGACACTCACCCCGCTAACCTCACTCTGCTGTCTACCACACAGACCAGCCTGCGCTTCAACTGGAAGGTACTGAACCACACACACACACACACACACACACACACACACAAACACACACACACACACACACACACACACACACACACACACACACACACACACACACACACACACACACACACACACACACACACACACACACATATCCACAACTAATTATGCAACACATTAAAACCCTACTCCACCCCTTTATGATCGTTTAAACTGTTAGTTTTATTCATGGGCATTTTCTTTGTGTTTCTTTGCCCTCCATCCCTCTGTATTTGCTTTATTTTTCATATCAGTATGTGTGTCCATAGGCGCGTGCACTCAGCGGAAACAGGTCTGATCAGGTTGAGTGGCTGACAGCGTATAATCAGTGTCTCACCTTGTTATCAGTGCTAACACTAATCTGTCACATTTCCCATTCAGCGTACCGACCGCTACCAGCACAAACTGCAATGCAATTTTCCCCTTACTGTCTTTTATTTTTTTGCTCATGTCCCTGCTCGTTCTCCCTCTCTCCTCGCCTCCCCCCTCCTCCTTCTATTATAACATAAATGGCGAGCAGAGTATTTTCCATTTAAGAGTTGAAATGAGAAAAAGAGCCTGTCAAATCAGACACAGACACTGAGGCGCTATGAGGCTATACCTGTGCAGCATGCTAATAGGATTGGACCTGCATGTTAGCACCCCAGCCTGAGCTATGCTAGGTTTCCTGCTCTAATGGAACCATCATAATGGTTTTAGCTAGGGCTATTATTCTAAGCTGCATATTAAGGGGTAATAAAGCTAATTTGACATTCTGTATTATGTTTCCTAAATGCTAAGCCAAGCTAAATCACTGGGGTATTTAAAATGCCTGGGTGTCTCACTTTCTTATCTGCTGCATAGCACAGAGCAACCGCCGAAAAGTATTGGTAGAAAAATGTGTTTTGGAATGTTCTACTGTGAGCTAATTGAACTTCTTACATACATGATTTCAGGGCACCGAATAATAGCTGGTTGTGGCTGTAATGCAGTATGTAATGCAACATTTTAATTATTTTATTGTGTGTCTTTTTACATTATATTCTGGGGGCCTAAAATGAATATTCCACCTTGTAGACCCATAGTAGCTATTACAGTTTATTTGGGGGTTTAAAGGCCCTTTAAAAACCTATTTTATCAATCAGCTTGTTACTATGTGTTGTTTGGTACTACATGAACTCACAATTTTCCGCCAAGGTTTTGGTTCATTTACATGTTTTTTAAAAGGCTGTATTTTGTTTTTGGCTTGTTTTCGTTGCCCATTGGTTTGAAGTGGTCTCTTCTGGGGAAAATATTGAACATAGTGACCAATTTTAAAGTTTAAAAAACACTTGAACCAACATTGAATGATAGTTTGTGTTTGTTTGTTTTGATGCTATTTTTGAAGGGACACTTTCAACCAATTCTGATCAAAGCACATCCACACAGTCATGAGTAGTGTTTGTGTTTTAAATGTATAATAACTTATAGCCATTTAATATACAGTATGTGTATATATTTGTTTGCCCATTTAGATATGAATATTTAATGTTGTAGACCAATGTTGTTCTTTTTATGTTAATGTTCTGAGCATTCCTTTCTCCAAATGCACACATACTCACATTTCTTATAAATACTACTGAGGGTATCGTGTCACATTGTTTCCCAGAGCAACAAGGGTTCTGTGTGTTAAACAAATTATCATTTTATTAATCACAATTTTTACCAAAATTGGTTTCTCATTCAATCAGCCCTTTAGCTCTTTCTCTGTGTGGATAGTTCTTCTCTCATCAATCAGAGTCAAAATTAATTAATTTCAAAGTGCAGTGACAGCACAGGGTGGCCAAGTGCTGACACATTATAAGATACTTGCACAGTTCGGGATTGGCACACTTGCCCTCGTTTATTCAACTTCTGTGGAATAAAGTGCACAATTTAAAATAAATCTGTCTCGGAAAATTTCATACAAAATAGTTTAGACAAATCCTAGTAATCAGACATTACTCGTGGTGTAGTGGTTAGAGCGCCCTCCCATAGAGGCTCAGTCCTCAGAAGCAGCAGACCACGGGTTCAAATCCTGCCCGTCTTCGTTCTCTGCATGTCGTTCGCTTCTCGGCCCCATTTCATCTCCAAACTATTCAATAGAATTCAATAGAATAAAGCATAAAAATGCCAAAAAAAAAGAATTTTTTTAAAACAAACAAAAAAAAACCATGAGAAGCCTGAAGAACTGTGCCAGTGTGTCAGTATTTCTATAGGCCATGTCTCTAATCTGCTCACTTCTCTCTCACCTGCTCCAGCCTCTTCAAGTGTCTGAGTTCAACAGCCTTCCAGAGAGCGTGGCGTACCGCCTGCGTGTGTGGAGGACTGACGGGCGTGGGGATGACAGGACAGTCAGTGTGGAGGGAGGGGAGGGGACCAGTGAGGCCACCATCGAGGGCCTGACTCCATGGACACAGTACCAGCTTCAGATACAGGCCTGCAACTCCATAGGACCTGGGCCCTGGAGCAACACTGTCGCTGCACAAACTGCAGAATCTGGTATGAAAACACAAACCTTACCTCACTCACTCGCTGCTGTTTCCTGGATTGCAAGTGTCCAACATAACCTAGTCTGGCCGACGTCGTATTAGCAAAGGTACAAGAAGACAGATGGATGGGGGAATAAAGTGCTCTGATTACCTCCCTGGGCTTGCCCTCTCTACACTCTATCCTGCTATTTCAGCGAGGGGCGGATTGACGGAGAGAAGAGGGAGAGGGGAGGTGACTGAGATAAAATCGAAGATTGGTTCAGAGAGAGAGAGTAGTTGTAAGCTGTGTGTGTGTGTGTGTGTGTGTGTGTGTGTGTGTGTGTGTGTGTGTGTGTGTGTGTGTGTGTGTGTGTGTGTGTGTGTGTGTGTGTGCGTTTGTGCGTGTGTGCGTGTGTGTGTGTGTGTAAAGAACTTTCGACTTGTTGGAAAGAAGAAGAAAAACATTTGTATGGAACACTTGTCGTTGCTATTTCACTACTCTTTTACAACCTGGCTGAACTGATAACTCTTGCTAACATGACATAAATATATCCAAGGAGAAATGCTTGCTAGTAACAGCACAAATGCTAAACTGGAATACACCAAAGAGTTAGGCTATGGATGCCCCCCTAGGGTTGAAAATACCCTTAATGGCAATCTCAAGACATTGTTTTACACTTAAAAATAAATCCTTTTTATTTCCGTGTGTGTGTTCTCTAGTTCCATCTGGTTCTCCGGTGAATGTGACTGGTGAGGCTGTGAGTTCCACCAGGATCTTGCTCACATGGAAGTCTCTCTCTCTGGCACAGAAGAATGGAGTGGTGCTCGGATATAAGGTTTATAAAACACTCAAACGCACACACAAGCCCACCCAGGCATTCTCACTTGACCCCTTTATCCCATTATCACTTTGACACTTTGTCCAACACCTTCACACACACTTTTTCTCAAACACAGATGCACTCAGGCATTCACACTAAAAATCTAATACAAGTTGAATAAATCGTATCATGATAGCCTGTAACTGCTGTAATTTGTTATTCGTACATTAATGCTTTTAAAAGCAGTGAGTGTGTGTGTGTAGAAAAAAATTCTGGGTTTTTTAATTTATGAAATATAGACAATATTCCATACAGCCTGTTGGTTTTGGAAGACACTTTGTTCTTCTCCATTTTTAAAATCATACACGGCAGTTTGGGCACGAGAAAGTGATTTAAATGTCTAAATGCGCAATCTTAATATGGTTTGGATTCTTAATCAACATAGCTTTTTTCAGTCTCTCTGCGTCTGCCAAATTAGAGCTCCTAATTTTTCTTCCACTTCCAAACCAAAGTCAGTCTGCCTTGCTGGAACCCCCTAAAACCACCCCTCCCCCTCCCCCAATGTTGAAGTACTTGACTTCCTCTGATGTGCAAGTTTCTAAGGTAAAAAGCTGGATAAATACTGTTGATGGTGCAGTGCAAGGTGCACTTATTTTTTGCCTGAGTGCACCACTTACTGGTGGTCACATCCTTCTTTTTACACTCAACGTGCTTCCACCTGCTATTTCTGCCGGCTCTCTCCCACACACACACACACGAGCCCCTCCAGGGGTTCATTATAATGTTCTCTACTTCCTTGTTTGATTTTAAAATAAAAAGGAAGGCACGTACCAGTTGTCTGTATTCTTTCAGTGGCAGATACTGTATGCAGCGCCACTCAACATCCTTAGAAAGGAAGATTTAACAAAGAGAAAGCACGTGAAAAAATATTGTTTTTGCTAATATATAAAAGTGGCAATGAGTACATCCTAATCACCACACACACAACACCTTAAGCTTTCAACAGGGGTTTGTCTATCCTCAACATGTTTGTGTTATAAATATAGAGATAGATCTATACAAATAAAACACCTTGTGACTTAAACCAGTACCATCTGTTTTTTTGTAATGTTGTAAAAATATCAGGTCATATTATTCACCGTGCCTAAAGCACATCACACTCCTCATCCATGTGTGTGTGTTTGTGCCCTCCTGAGGAATCGTGCTCAGCAGTATTCCTACCATGTTAATAGACAGGAAGTGGCTGCCAGCAACACCTTCCAGTCCCACGTACTGTAGATGTTGAATAGGTCCCCTGCCTCCTTCCACGCACGTTTCTGTTTTTAGCCCGTAAAGAGCTGACATCTTCTAAGAGAGAATGGCATTTCCTTTTTTATGCAAGAAGAAGTGTGTGCAGATGTGTTTTCTTTAAGATGTTGGCACTGGTAGAGCTGAATGTTTCGTTGAAAATATATCATAGAAATTTTACTGACAATTTAATTTTA